>NC_134496.1:45298636-45558047 GCF_040206685.1 Ascaphus truei
CTAAGCTGCAAGTTTAGTTTTTTGGGGGGTCAAGGAGATACAGTAGATTTATTTATTTATCAAATGTTTTACCGGGAAGTAATACATTGAGAGCTACCTCTCGTTTTCAAGTACAGTATGTCCTGGCAATAGAGTTATGATGACAAATTCGTGGTTACATTAAGTGAACAGGGTTAAACATTATATACTGTACAAGACATTGCATGCACAGTGAGAGATAATGTATGTTATAGGCGTATGTAACACTTACAGACCAGATTAAAATGTGAGGCAGCTTTAGTAGTGAAACAATTTAGACTGGTGGCGGCTGTGAGAGTCTCCGGTAGGTTGTTACAGTTGTGGGGGGCACGGTAAGATGAGGAGGAGCGGCCGGATACTTTGTTGAACCTTGGGACCATGAACAGTCTTTTGGAGTCATATCTGAGATGATAGATGTGGTAGGGGTGAGATAAAGCCCTTTGCCAATTTACATTAATGTATTTTGTTGCATTTCTGAATCTCAGTTAGTAAAACAGAAATTATTCAAAATATTAAAAAGAAAAAAAAAGTTTTTTACCTACAAAAGTGAGGATATTTATCTGGTTCTCCTGTGGTACATATCGTGCACAGAAAAGGTATTCAATATCCATAAATATTTTGGCAACCCAGTAGCTATTTTAAAGTCTTGTGTCATGTTTGTACAAACAGTGCACTGGTATATTCCCGTAATTGGCCTCAGGTGTCTATTAAAACCCCCCAGCACCACCGAGAGGCAGGTGAGGAGTCCCAGCTGGCAACTAGAAGCATCGACTTTATGACAGCAACTGTACCAATCAACCAAGTAGTTCATCCTAGAACGCTGAACATTCTGCCAGATAAACAGATTAGTCAGTGTCTCTTGCTCTCTGTGTCTCTGTGTGTCTCTCTATCTCACACTCTCTGTGTCTCTCCACATATACACCGTGTTCCCTACAGATCTGAGGTTCCCAAATCCAGTTCCCAGGGGACCACTAACAGTGCAGGTTAAGAATACCCCTGCTTGAGCACAGGTGGTTCAGTCAATATGATTGGGCCACCTGTGCTAATGAGAGGTTAGCCTTAAATCCTGCACTGTTAGTGTTCCTTGGGGACTGGGGAACTCTGCTGTAGATGACGCATACTGCACACACGTTCAATAACTTCCCGAGTTAATGTACAAGTAAAGAAACGTCCTGGTCTGGATGAAACCTGGTATTATCTCCCCACATTTTCTCCTTAGTTTGTTTTAGATGTGTGGCTAGAAGTTTCCCTCTCGGTAAGCCCAAACTGGAGATTTTAATTGGATCAGTGGGCACATAACCTTATTCTATGCTTTAGTAAACGCCTTTTTAATTTTTTTTTCTTTTCAAAACAAGAATTTTCGAAGACGGTAATATGTTAATATTCAGGTAAAATAAACAACAACAATGTTTTTATGTATCACATTTTAAAGAATTCTTCCTAAGTTTCCTTGTTAGAAATATTGAATAGGAACTCATGTGCCCTTCTGTAACCCCACACTTCACACACTATGGGCCTCATGCAGTAAGCGACGATTATGTGAAATCGGCAAGCTTATCGATTAGTCATGTTATTGGCGTTTTTCCCTCTCCGTATGCAGTAAGTGCCGAATACATTCAAAATCAACCAGAAAACAAATCCGCCCACTCTCACGATGATGAGCCGATCACACACAGGTGTATCGGCGTGCGTGGCGGGGTGCTGTTAGGTTGCACAATCACAAATCTTGCTGAATCAGGCGAAACAAGCATGTTTTTGATTGCGCGCCATATTTAAAGGCAACGTGTACTGCTAATCATTCTCTGTGTTGTTGGGAGTGAGAGAGAGAGAGAGACGCACAGAGCTGGACGATTGAAGATTTGCATATTGACTGAGAGACTTGTTGTGTATTGGGTGAGCTTTGTCCTTTGTTGTTTTGTTTACATCTTTGTCTTGTTTTATATGTGGAAGTGTTTCGTGTGATTGCCTGTACATTTCTTGTCTGTTTTTTGTGAGTGCTGGAAGTATGCCCGCAAAGCGTGGGAAGAGTGATGCTGGTGGGAGTGGGAGTGCTACTCGTGGGAGTACGCGTCGGAGTGAACGTACTGTTCAGGGGAGTGATGTTGCTGGTGCACCGAGTGGTGTTGCTGGGAGTGGGAGTGCTGTTGCTGGGAGTGGGAGTGCTGTTGCTGGGAGTGGGAGTGCTGTTGCTGGGAGTGGGAGTGCTGTTGCTGGGAGTGGGAGTGCTGTTGCTGGGAGTGGGAGTGCTGTTGCTGGGAGTGGGAGTGCTGTTGCTGGGAGTGGGAGTGCTGTTGCTGGGAGTGGGAGTGCTGGTGCTAGGAGTGTGAGTGCTGGTGCTAGGAGTGTGAGTGCTGGTGCTAGGAGTGTGAGTGCTGGTGCTAGGAGTGTGAGTGCTGGTGCTAGGAGTGGGAGTGCTGGTGCTAGGAGTGGGAGTGCTGGTGCTGGGAGTGCTGCTGGTGGCGCAGTTGCTGATGGGGTGTCTGGTGGTGGCGTGCTTGCTGGTGGCCAGCTTTTGGAGGCTCTTCCATTGGAAGAAGGAGAGTCCAGTCAGCACCAGCCAAGCTCTGACCCTAAACCTGCTCGGAAAAAACGTGTGGAGAAGCCACGTAATCCTCGCTTCAATGACCAGGAAAATAGGGCTCTTGTCACTGGCATTCTGGAGCACTATGACAGTCTCTATGGACATTTAGTAGGTAAGTGTAACTTTACATTTATTATTCAAATACATGTGATCCTAGGTCATCTGAGTTTTGTTCATATGCAAATATGGGTACACAATATCTTTCTATGTTCATTAGTGTGGAAACACAGCTTTTTATCATGCCTTACAAGGACAAATAAACACAGGCGGTCAATTTGCCAGAACTGCATACAATATGAATGCAACCTTGCTTACATGTATAGGTTTAGTAGTGAATGCTCATGTGCTGCACATATTACACATAAAACAGCATGTTTGCTATCTCTTGGAACAGCTAGCAGTGTAGGAAACTGGTGCTTATATTATTATTAATTTACCTCATATCTTTTATATGTTTTTCAAGGGCGGACAAGTGCAGCAAGCAAAAAAGAAATGTGGGACACAATAGTCATTGGTGTCAATGCCTGTGGGAATAGTGTCAGGGACAAGTATCATTGTCGGAAAAGATTTGATGATATTAGGTCCAAATTGAAAAAGAAAATACAAGACCAACGCGTGCATGCTACTGGCACTGGAGGTGGGCCCACACCACAACGTCTCATATTGACTCCATTGGAGGAGCTGCTTCGGCCAAAATTACTTACCGTCGTCGTGGAAGGCTTGGCTGGTGACCGTGACATTGGAATTTATCCGTCACAATTTCCAGCAGGTGATAAATATTACTGTACTAGGCGTGTCGTTGCTTACAGTTATTTTGCATAGTTACACTGCTTTTTATACTGTCTTCACAATATAAGCATACCTGCATCTATATATGTATATGTCTGATTCTGTATATATATATCTCAAAATAGACATATATGTAGTAGTCCTACTAAAAGCAGTAACTAATATAGCACGTGCCATTGCGTGCTCATTTACATGTGAATTCCCAAAATGCATAGCTGCAGTGGAAGCAATTGATGGTGGGCGAAGATGGGGAACAACAGGGTAGTACACATGTGTAACACATGTTAATCAGAAATTATTACTAGCTACAGGTACAGAACAGAAATATGTATCATATTATTGTGTATTTTATTGATTTTACTCCGACAAACATGACATTACTGCCTATTTTAAGCATGCATCAAAGAAATTGCATGTAACGGCCTACAAACATCACTGGCACTAACACATCTATAGTTGCTTATGAAAAGGTCCATTTTTGCTTTATGTCATATACAGACAGCATAATGAGGCACACGTATCATATGTTATGTCATTGTTTTCATAACTTAAACACTGCAGATGACTACTTAGCTCATCTACCATTGTGTTAAAGCAGCTGCAATTAATATCTCATCACAGCATACACTTCAACAGAGGGGGTGGGGTTCAGCACACACACTAATTACAGCCTCATTTCACGGTCAACTTAGTTCACACCATTTGCACCTGTTTCAAGTCATTGAAAGGTGTGGCTGATTAGGCTTTTTGGGGAAGGGAATACCTTTCTTACAACCTGAATAGCACAACTGAAGTTAATCACACTCATTTGAAAGCTTAACTCTAGCTACTAAATGCCCCAACAACTCATTACTTATCAAAGCGTACGTCACACATTAGTTCACTCATATCTATAGTTGAACTACTATGAAAGACACATTATCACACACTGCATGTGTTGTCTTGTTGAGTCACAGCCACATTCAGGTGTGCCACATCTTCGATTAATGTACCACACATATCCTCTACCAAAAACAACACTTTTTGCAATATGACCACCTTCATGATAACCATTGTGAATGGTCATCTCATGATAGTTATGTACATTATGATACTGATATCACTACACAACATATGATTTTTATGTACTCATTTAATCTATTTATCCTCACGCTTTACTGCAGAAACATAGTATGTTGTATGTTAGGGAACTCAAAAATTCTAAGTACACAGGCATGTACAGTGTTATTACAACTATTTATGTTCACTTTCACACACATTTTCGGTTAAGGAACTGATGTTGTTAGTTAATCATAAATACAGAACATACAATAAGTGTTTGTTCAATATTTACACATGTAAATGTAAAACTTATGTTATTGTTATATATAGTTGCCCCTGGAGGACATGTGTCACCTGAGATGGAACAAGTGTCTTCACCTGGGTCAGCCAGCTCAACACTACTAGAAGGTGAGTGTATCATTTGCTGGCCATATAATATGTGCTCTTCTATATGTTATGTTGTCATGTGCATTATTTGTTTTGCACATCTTCTTTAAATAGGATTACTTAGTGTCAGTGAAAATTAAGTGTAAGGCAACATGTATTGTGTTAGTGATGTTAATTATCATGTAGGACTTCTGAGTTTAGAGCAACTTTTCATTCATTCATATTTCATACTGAGTCCAAACATTATTCGTAAGTCAAGGTAGTTTTTAATGAGGTTATAAAACGTATGCTAACATGTTAGGTGTTACTTAGGACACAGTACAATTACATAGTAACACAGCATACATTAACATGCCATTTAATAATGTGTACATTTCTTTTTAGAACATCATGGTGATGAGGATGATGAGTATGATGAGGATCACGCCACAGAAGAGACTGAAATACAATCATGTGACCATGAAGAGGTGCCAATAGAAACTGTTGTACCGCCAAATCGTCCATCAACTTCCACATACGATGCAATTGTAGCTTCAGAGGGAAAAATAGTGGACGCAGAAAATCGTCGCCATTCAGACATGATGACAGTGCTGGAAAGGATGATTGGACTGCAGGAAGAAACAGTATCACAATTGGCACATCTCCACAGAGTCTTCATTGAAGTGCCTAAACAGTTGCAAAAAATCAACACCTCATTCGAAGCATTAGTTGTTCAGCAAACACAAGCTAATTACTGGAGAATGACTAATGTACCACAATTCAACACCTCCCAGCCAGGATCTGTTCATGCAGGTCAGTTTTCACCACATTCATCTGATATTCATTCACCAGGCCCAAATGTTACCGGTCAAGTAGCAGACATTGCTGTGCAGGTTCCTGATGACATCCTACCGCTGCCATCTGTACAAATTCAGCAGCAGACACCTACAAAGGAGGCGACAAAAACAAAACAAGACACACATGAAACAGACCAACCATCACTTGTGCAGTGTCTACCAACTTGCTCACATGTGTCACTGGGCACAAGCCCTGTCCGTGAACAGTCACTACCCAAAAGCCCTGTAGGTGAGTCGCTGCCCAAAAGCCCTGTAGGTGAATCGCTGCCCAAAAGCCCTGTAGGTGAGTCGCTGCCCAAAAGCCCTGTAGGTGAGTCGCTGCCCAAAAGCCCTGTAGGTGAATCGCTGCCCAAAAGCCCTGTAGGTGAATCGCTGCCCAAAAGCCCTGTAGGTGAATCACTGCCCAAAAGCCCTGTAGGTGAGTCACTGGCCACAAGCCCTGTAGGTGAGTCACTGGCCACAAGCCCCGTAGGTGAACAGTCACTGGCCACAAGCCCTGCCCGTGAAGTGCCAGAGGCCACTCAAAGTGGCTCTGTTGTGCCTAAAGTTGGTGGCAAAAGAAAAAGGAAAATTCAAGAGACAACAAGCAGGCCTGTTACTCGCTCGCAAAAGGAACAAAAAAAATAAATGTTATAATTCAGAAAATATGTCTTTGGACTTGTTTTGTTGACTTCAGATTATCTAATTACTATTGTATGTATGCTGAAGACTGTGTTGTTTCCAAACTTTCAACTATGTTCTTGTACACGTGAAGTTTTGGAAATGTTAACACTCATAATTAATTGTGTTATAAATATTTATGTTGTAATCGTCTGTTCAGTAATGGTCCACCAGGAGCCAGTTGCTAAGTTTAGAGAAGCTGCCATTGACTTTGCAGCAAAACATTGCATTTGGGTGTGTTAATTGATGTAAGAATTGCATATGCATATTAGTCACATGCAATTATTAAAACACCTAAGTAAGTGCAAACATCTTTCTTGTACGTGTACAGCAGGATTATGTGTAAATTATTACTTACCTTTGCCTTGCTTGGCCATTGTAATTTTGTCCTTTAATCAGTTGTGTGTTCGTTTCTATAACATCTCAGAATGTATAATAATATATATACACACACACACACACACACACACTGAGTGAGTGTGAGTGTGAGTGTGAGTATATATATATATATATATATATATATATATATATATATAGTACTATATAAACTGGTATACACAAACTAATACACTTCATGCTTCCTTGTGAAAGCACACTATTTTAATAATACAGGCCTAATGTTTGAGAAATATCCTAAGTATGAGACTCTAACAGTATTGTGCTTAAACAAATGTTTATTACTTCATTCAATCATGTTTCTCACCATTTAAATAGGTTTCATACAAGGTATACTTAATGCCATCAATGTTGTGTGTACTCCTGCAATATAAAAAAAAAAAAAATATTATATATAAATATATATATATTTTTATAAGAGATATATTTATATATATATATATATATATATATATATATATATATATATATATATACACACGTATTTAAACTCATGCAGACAGGGAGTTAACCAGACTTTCACATACACACAGAAATGTAAGCGGGGAAAAAACATTTCTTTTTGCAGGTGTGTTTTTACTGATATGCCTGGCTAAGAAATATTTTCACACACTGGTCTTTGTTAGTTTTCAAAAAAACACTATGTGAACGCATTCACAGTCTAGGGATGTTTTTCACAAACGAGATAAAAGAAGGAGAAATGTTTCTCCCACAGTCCCATATCACGAACCACAACTGTTAACCCAATTAGACAAACAAATCCAATTGGCGTTTGAAATAAGGAGTCAAAGTAGTTACTTTTGTTGACCTTGACAAGGAAAAACAGGAGTTTGTTAGCCATTCAGCACATTCATTTTGATGAGCAAATAACACAGACCTGCACACAGCTTTTGTGCTACTCAGACATGGCTGATGAATTCGTTAACAATATTAATCCCCTTTTAGGGTATAAGTACATGATCTGTGAAGCCATCTTGAACAGTCGCGGACAGAAAGCAAGCACACGCCAAATCGATGATTTCATTCGAGCAAAATATCCTTATTACCAAGACCGTAAGCATGCACGGAATTTTAATTCCTCAATAAGATTCACTTTATCAAGTAATGACTTTTTTGAACGTGACCAGGATAAGCTACAACACACCTATGGTTTCTGGAAGATTGCCCCGGAAAAACAATTTATCCTGAAAGACGGCACTTATATTGTCGTGAAAGGCATATTTATTCCTAATGGCAATAGCAATGTATCCGCTACTACTGATCCGTTTGAATCGATACGTGCTGCAATATCTGTAGCCTCCATTCCTGAAACCCACATTGTACAAGAACAAAAGTACTATGATTATGTACCAAGCCTTTCAGCTGAAATTGCATTGGAATGGGAACCGGAAGAAATGAACCTACCTCCCGACCAATTATTTGAAGAAAGCAGTGGCGATTCCTATGAGCGCATCCTGGAGGAGATATGTGCCATACTGGATTCAGCGGTTGGGTTAAGCGTGGATGAAAATGGCTTGCATTTCTGGAGCGACCAGTTGCAGCCAGGCGAAGAGTTAATTCTAGAAGAATGGTAAATATAACAATCGTTATGCGTTGACTCTGCGTTTAAATTTTTTTTTTTTTTGTAACCACCATTTTCACTTTCAATGCGTGGATACAGCGTAACATTGCAGACTGCATAACATGTAGCGATCACAAACAAATTGTTTCCTAATACAATATAGTAGGACCTGAAAGAGTAGTACACATTGCTGACGGAATAAATATACGTACTTTCCTATCCCTTTAAACATATTAGCAACATTTTACCATTACTCTAACACATACCTGTTTTGTTATCATGCAACATCTACAACATTGAAAACCGGGTCCACCACGTATGACGTGGGACCCTTGTCATGGGCCAAGGCGTCCTTAAAAAGGATTAGTGATGTAAGTCCCGCCCCCAAGCGACGTGCGCGCCTCAAAGCCTATTGGCTGTCATGTTTTGTTATAGTAACGGTAACTGCAGTGTGTGATGCGTGCGGCTCAGTGTTTGTAGGCGTACCCTGGGCGTTAGCCGAATGTTAATTGAGTGGGAGGAGTGTTAGCGTGCGTTTCACGCTGGCTTAACATGACGTCACACGTATTGCATTTGCGCATTGTGTTATCGGCCGTGCTTTCTGTTCAAACACGTCTGTTTAAAAAGAATACAGATGTACTCGTTTAGAACGAATGTAGTTTCGTCTTCATTGTATTTGAAATAAAGATGTTATGTTTACTGGTATTTTCAACATGTATTGAACGCACAACGTACGCTTTGTTTTGCGCATGCGCTAACAGTTAGTGGAGCCAAGCGTGAAGTGCGTGCGCACACAAAGATGTGCGCGCACATCTTTCAGTATACAGGCAACGTTCACTTCTTATACATAGTTATGCCTGCTACAAATTTAAAGAAACATTACATACTGATGAACAGTTTTACTTCTAACATATAAGTGACTGACGTGTGTATCTACACAATCATATAGAGCTGCGTAACGCGTTGTCACGGATGCATATCTAGTAAGGTGCCATCTTTGACCATCATGTGTTTGCTGTATTTCAGAGATGTCGGGGAAGATACAATCGGATCAATGTATGATTTCAGAAGAGTCTACCTTTATATGAGATGATTGTGAGGAGGAGCCACCGACTACTATACTACATATGGAACTAATTTTATATTGCTTGCAGCGCTTATTAACAAACAATTAAAAATGTGATACCCTTATGCCTATATTGCATAAGCACTTAATTAACATAATGATGTTGCAAAAGAGTGCCTCATGAATTTTTATTGAGTGTTCTTTAATGACTACTAACATTTTATGACATGGTGTGTTTTATATATAACAACCATTCCCACTCTGCTAACACATTTGTGTATTCTAATATGTAATGGAACGTATGACTGTCGAAACTATGTAACAATAATAATAATAATATGAGCATGTTCATGTATAGGGCTGCTAGTTGTACGCAGCGATTTACAGACACATGTTTCAGCCTGAGGTCCCTGGCCCGTGGAACGTACAAATGTTTTTTTGCCGCATGAGGCACAGGGAGATAAAGTGACTTGGCAAAGGTCACAAGGAGCCCACACCGGGAATTGAACCAGACTCCCCTGCTTCAAACTATCAGTGCCAGTGTGTGTCTTTACTCAGTGAGCCACTCCTTCTCCCAATGTAAAGGACACTTACAACCAAGTAGCCATTTATTTTTAAAATCTCTTGTTACATGGGTATGTAGATAAAATGGTTTGGGACTGTAGCAAATAATGTTAGTGGCCAGATGTTATGGTCCCCTCCAATGCATGATGTTCTGAATATGACATCACCATCATGTTATGAAGTACGTTTCTGTGTATATTTCATTAACCTAACTAACTATAGTTTACTGTGTTTATTAATCGTTTAGAAATACATAGTATAGTCAATATGATGATATAAGCTACCATAATAAAGCTGGTGTTATCATTTGTCGGTGTTATACATGGATCCTACACCAATTGATAGAGACACAAACAGTTGTCTTAAAAAGTGTGTCTATGCTAGTGATGAATGTGCTCCCGTAAGTAAACAAATAAGTACAGTTATCCCCTTTTCTCCAACCACCTCTATATTACATTAATGGAAATTATAAGGAAACATACATAAAATGTGATGAAATGTGAGTAATCATTTTGTAATACAATGCACATGAAAGCTCAAGAGTAGCTAAATGCATATACATGATACAGAAAGTACATATGTGTAACATTTGTGTTTAAACCAATATGTTGGGTTTTTAGTTCCAATAATTATAGGAAGATTGAGGTAGCCACATCTTATGAGAGATGTCAGCAAATATACATACCATGATCAGTCATACTGGAGATATACCTATAATGCAAAGGAACAATATATAAATTGCAAACATTGACATGCCATCTTCAGTACCGTAAACAACACAGCAAAGTGTGTATTTGGTGTTAAATGTACAACACCATGTATATTTCATGACATTCAAAATGTAAATCAGCCTGGTGTACACATCATATGGATGTACATGTTACACTGCACCAATAACATTGTATGTAAGCATACTAGAAGCATGAATGATTATGGGCATAATATGTGTTTTGTCTTAGCATAAGGAATAACACAATGCTAAAATATTATTGCTTTGTTACCCAAGTTGTATTCACATACACACAACTAAAGTACAATTGAAGAGGGATTATATAACCTGTGCAACAATAACATACCGGTGCCACATCCCTTTGTGCACACAGCAGAGAAAAGAAAGGTGTGCAACCCATATTCATCTGTGTCCTAACAGAAGGTTATATAAAGAAACATTATTGTTAATATAACATAATTAAACTATAAAAGTAGTACTAGGAACATATGAGTTTGTACTTACAAGAAAAAAATGAATTGATGAGATTCTGTCGTGTCTGGCCACCACTGGCTGTTTGTTCATTTTCAGCAGCTACATGGGTGGGATGCTCGTCTACCAAAGCCTCAGCTAGGTCTGACTGTACATTGTGCCTGAGTGCAACATTGTGCAAAATGCAACAGGCAAGGATAATATCAGAGACTTTTTGAGGCTTGTATAGAAGAGCCCCACCAGTTCTGTCCAGACACCTAAACCTGGTCTTGAGTAGGCCAAATGTCCTCTCTATAACAGATCTTGTAGATATATGGGCTGCATTGTACCTGTCCTCTGCTTCAGTTTGAGGGTTTAGCACCGGAGTCAAGAGCCACGGCCTAATTCCGTATCCTGAGTCACCTATAATGAATGGAGCACACATAAGCTGACATTAGTGATCAAATTGTACAATGCCAACATTCCTAAATCAACATGTGTTTTGTGTTAGAACATGTAAATATGTACTCACCCAGCAGCCAACCAGGTTCAAAATGTCCCTCTTCGAACGCATGGAAGACTGAAGAGTTCCTCAGGATAGAGGAATCGTGACTGGAACCAGGGAACTTGGGTACCACATGCATTATCCTCATCGTGGCATCACATACCACCTGTACATTGAGTGAATGGTAGTGCTTCCGATTGCGGTACACATGCTCACTCTGACTAGGTGCAATCAAAGCAACATGTGTGCAATCGATTGCACCCAGCACACATGGTATCCCTGCTATATTATAAAAGCCAGTCCTGACTTCCAGCCACTCTGTCGCCTCTGTAGGAAAATGAATATAATTCCTAGCGCGTCTATTGAGTGCATAGAGAAACTGGGTCAAGGCCCGCGAGAATGCAGATTGCGAGACCCCGCCCACTATGCCCACAGTTGTCTGGTATGACGCGGAAGCAAGATAATGTAATGAGCACAGCATTTTAACAAGCCCAGGGACTGCACGACCTCTGGCTGTGAAAAAATCTAAATCCCCCCTTATCTCCTCATAAAGAGCTAAGATTGCTGCTGAACTCAAACGATAGCGACTTACAATCTCCTCCTCACTCATCCCATCTAACAGGGTTCTCTCCCTGTACAGACGCGGACGAGGCACAAGTTGTCTCCTCTGTCTTCTCCTCTGATCTCCTGTCCCTCTACCTGTCCCTCGGCCTGTCCCTCTCCCTGTCCCTGTCGTATCCGCGTCACTGTCACTGTCCCTCGGTGTGTCCCTCCCTTGCCCTATATGATTGTCTTCATCATCAAGCATGTCATAGAAAAGAATGTTCCTCCGTCTCCTAAACAATCTCAACATTTTGAAATGAGTAGCTGTGAATGAGCAGGTAATGTGCGTCCTTTAAATAGGTATGTGATGATGTCAGGTGACATAGTAAAATGCAAGGTGTTACATTAACATAATAAAGTACTTCTGTGGCAAGCTGTGTGCACTTGTTGTTCTAAGTATTTGTTGTGTGTATTCTGCAGGGAATGATGATATTTGGCAATGATGTGACGTGAAGCTTTGTACAAAGATTGCTTGCAAATAAATAGTTGCATGTGCAATGCATGTAACACTTGTGAACGCAAGAGTCAGTCATGTAATGAGACAAAAAGGCTGAGATTGACGTGGGAAAAGTTTTGTGTAACATGTGTAATTATCCATGTTATTGTGACATGTTGGCAACAATGAATAGTCGTGTGCATATGCATGCATTTGTGTAAGGAGGATAGTTGGTATAGAATGAGTTTACAAGGTGTCCCAATGATGAATTACTGTACATGTGTGTATAAGTTAGGTTGAAGTGCTTGTAATGCAACGGTTACAATGTAAACATGCAATGTGATTGAGCGTCCAATAAGTGACGTCATGAAAATAGGGAGGACCCAAAAGTATATGTAAACATGAGAAGACAGATGTACATGAACGTTTAAAGATGCGTGTCACATTACAAGCATTGTGTAATGTAAAGGAAGATGAATATACTGTGTATGTGTGACATGTGTGACATGTGTGACATCATGTAAATAATTGACGCTGAGTTGAGTAAAATGTGTGATATGATGTGAGGTTCTCCTTTAAGAGTGTAGTATAGTATTTTCCCTTGCCACATCATCACATGATGAGTAATGTGACCCGCAAATGCTGAAAACATGTAAAAGTCGAATGTTATGCAAATAAGACACATCAGCTGTGACACAATGCAGGGAATGCCCCCACACTGTAATGCAAATCCCCCTTGTATTGTGAGCAATGAAACGTAAACAGTACTATACTGTTATACGTCCCCGCTCCATTGACTTCCATTGATGTACAGAAGATGTTTTTTTTCTAAGTGCCGTTCCGGCAGCCTTAGCGATCGTTCTCCCGTCCAAAATGCCAACTTTAGTTGGCGGGAGAAATCGGCCATAACATCTCAATTTCGTAGTGCCGATCAGCCCCGATAAGCTGTTTTTTTTTGTTGAATCCAGCCGATTTAAAAAAGTGGCGATCAGTGTCGAAAACAGGCTTATCGGCAGGCGACTGGCCATAACCAAATTATCGGCTCCGAAACCTGGCGATATGAAGCACTTATCGGCGCTTACTGAATCTCAAACCCAATTTTGGCTATAACATGGCCATATTTCCCTTATCAACGCTTACTGCATGAGGCCCTATGTCATGTAATGTTGGTAGTCAATGTATTATTGATATCTTTCCCATGGAGAAGTCTGTGGGAGAGTTTCCACAGCTTGGAACATAGCAAATACAATAGAGGAAACACATGATCATTTAATGACAAAGTTGCAAAGCCGAGATGAAAATCACACTAGTAAGTACAGTAATGTAACGGTTGTTTAATATGTAGCGGGAAACATGTCAGAGGTCTCTTGTCTGTCTGTATGTCATTTGGCTAATATGCCCAATAAATATTGATTTTATATCTGCCTCCAACCCAGGCTATTTTTGCAGTGCTCAAGCCTTCTCTCACCTTTTCCACCTGTGCTGAAGCAGGGATGTCAGTAAAATCTGACCTCTTGGCGGCCCTTGACGAGTGGAGTTGGCCACTTCTGATATCGTTAACGTTTTCATTTCTATGTGTAAAAATGCTAACTACAGTTGGGTAATTAGGGTCAGTGTTTTTAATTAACTAAAAATGTTCACGAGAAAGGTTTGTCGCAGAGCAATCAAAACAGTTTGAGTTTCTTTATGTTTAGTATTAAAAATGTATATAATATTATTTCTAGCTTATTTCAATAGAGTCCTTTACAATTGTAATATAAAGGCATCGGGGGTGGATTTGTAACTTCCCATTTATTGGGATTTTGTCTGCGGGGGGAGAAAGAGATGTTTTGAGAACAATTTATTGTATCAAACAATTGCAATAGAGGTATGATGAGATACAATGAAATGCTCAAGGTCACACAGGTTAAATGCTGGAGGCTAAAATGATGCCTACATTTATACTACAATACCACGTCTCCTTCCGCCTCCTACATTGACAGCCAGGTGGCTTAGTCAATGGGCACATCTCTCTATTGGAAGAAGACATTTACAACTAGGGGTGACAGGTGTCTTTTCTCGAAAATAACTGGCCACAATGGTGAAAGGTACATGTACTCGAGACACTCCACTCCCCTTCTCTCTCTGCTCCATGCTATTTTCTCCTCTCCTTGGCTCCACCCCCAGGCTCCTGACACCTCCTCCTGATTGGCTGCATCACCCAGCAGCAGCCAATCTGGATGGTGGAAGCTGCCCAGCCCTCTAGTAACAGCCCTGCTCTCTGCCTGTTTGGGGAAATCCCATGCCCCCCCCCCCCCCAAGCCAGTCAGGTCAGAGAGGTAATACACATACATGTCCAGTATTACCTCTAATTTCTCACTGGACAAAGTGTTCAAATACAGGACAGTCCGGTTCAATACTGGACACCTGGCAACCCTATTTTAGAACTGGAAATAAAAGTAGGGGAAAGACACCTCCTGTGGCGCTGAGGAATGGTTTAATTGTGATTGTAGACAAAGTTCTTTTCTTGATGGATTCCTCAAGAGAAAAAGAGAAAACAAGCATACACACTGCAATAGTGCATTACCCAGGGACAACTAGGATGTATAAAGAGAGCAATTTTAATACAATAATAAAATACAGAATAACATATAAAATAAAAACAATTGATTACACTAAAAATACAAAAATTTATACTAAAAAGAATTATACTAAAAAGAACTATCTGTGCCTTAGCATAGGAACCAGATGTCTTGAAACTTGCTCCGTTTGGTGTAAAATTAGAAACCTACTCACCAAAAGTGACTAGGACATAAGCGTTATTGAAATGGTCTTATCAGCATATGGGACCGCTTGCTGCGAGGTGAAATTGCGTCAATCCACGAAAGAGGATCTCCTTTTCTGCTCGGGTATCTGCTTTTTGCACACTGCTTGCTGCTTTCTCCCAGAGTTCAGCCGATCAACTCCTCCTGTGACGTCACCGCTTGTTCTCCACAGCTACGGTGTCTCAGTAATGCCAAAAGACCTCCTACATGTTTCGAAACTCCTAATAGTGGGTTATTAGGAGTTTCGAAACATGTAGGAGGTCTTTTGGCATTACTGAGACACCGTAGCTGTGGAGAACAAGCGGTGACGTCACAGGAGGAGTTGATCGGCTGAACTCTGGGAGAAAGCAGCAAGCAGTGTGCAAAAAGCAGATACCCGAGCAGAAAAGGAGATCCTCTTCCGTGGATTGACGCAATTTCACCTCGTAGCAAGCGGTCCCATATGCTGATAAGACCATTTCAATAACGCTTATGTCCTAGTCACTTTCGGTGAGTAGGTTTCCAATTTTACACCAAACGGAGCAAGTTTCAAGACATCTGGTTCCTATGCGAAGGCACAGATAGTTCTTTTTAGTATAATTCTTTTTAGTATAAATTTTTGTATTTTTAGTGTAATCTATTGTTTTTATTTTATATGTTATACTGTATTTTATCATTGTATTATAATTGCTCTCTTTATACATCCTAGTTGTACCTGGGTAATGCACTATTGCAGTGTGTATGCTTGTTTTCTCTTTTTCTCTTGAGGAATCCATCAAGAAAAGAACTTTGTCTACAATCACAATTAAATCATTCCTCAGCGCCACAGGAGGTGTCTTTCCCCTACATTACCAAATCTGGGTAGGAGATTCCAGATTCACTTCTTTGGGCAGCTCCAGGACTACCTTGGACTCTATATCACAGGTTTTTTGTAATTCATTGTAATTCATTGTTTGCATGAGCGCTATTGTTCACCTTTATTTTCACTGGAAATAAAAGTGCATTATTTCATTCTAATGGTGACACACAGTCTCAAAGATGGAGTAAATTGCAAATCTTTGATGTATGTATTGCTATGATTATTGGAAGCTGGTGAATCTAGGAGAAATCGCCTTTGTTACAATCTAAGGAATGTTGTGTATGACAGCACAATATCAACAATGTGTAACTTACTCAATTTTGAGAGCCGTCACACAAAACAATTTTGGGGCCATCACCTAACTGGAACTGCTGTCTCTGTTACCCACAAAAAAGTGCAGTCACTTGGGACCAAAGGAAACCATTGTCAGTGGCATGTTTAAAGAGTCCAATCTGGGTGAGGCTGTTCTCAATGGGTCAGAATATCTAGACAAGGGGTGCGCAAACTGGGGGCCGCGGGCCGCACGACGCTTAGAGACCCCCGCGCTCTTCCCAAAGGCATTTAAATGAAATTCCGGGGGAGCGGTGAAGGCCTCTGTAAGGTCCCTTACCTTGGCTCATCAGTGCATGGCTGCAACTATGGTGCTATGTCCAAGAGAGTTTGAGGAAGAGTGAATTCAGCTGCACAGTAGAGAGGACCCCCACAAAGCAGAGAGACCCTCCTACCCCCTCAAGCAGAGAGACTGACCTCACAGGAGACAGACCACCCTCACAGGAGATAGACCCCCCCCATCACAGCAGAAAGACCTCCACCCCCTCACAGCAGATAGACCCTCCCCCACAGCAGGAGAGGCCTGCCCCTTACAGTACAGTCTCCCCCTTCAATGCAGAGAGACCCCCCTCACGGCAGAGAGACCCCCCTGCCCCCTCACAGCAGATAGACCCTCCCCCACAGCAGGAGAGGCCTGCCCCTTACAGTACAGTCTCCCCCTTCAATGCAGAGAGACCACCCTCACGGCAGAGAGACCCCCCTCACGGCAGAGAGACCCCCCTGCCCCATCACAGCAGAGAGACCCCCTCACAGCAGAGAGACCCCCCTCACGGCAGAGAGACCCCCCTCACGGCAGAGAGCCCCCCCTGCCCCATCACAGCAGAGAGACCCCCTCACAGCAGAGAGACCCCCCTCACGGCAGAGAGACCCCCGTCACGGCAGAGAGACCCCCCACTCACGGCAGAGAGACCCCGTTCATGGCAGAGAGACCCCTCCTTAGTGGACAGGAGCAGTGATGGCATATTGGGGAGATTATCTCAAGGTGCGGGGGTGGCCGCTGGTATTACAATACATGCACTTGATCACTTTTTAAAAGCACACAAAGAAAAGACATTGTATTGTAATTGACTTCATATCAGATGTGTGTGAAGCAGAGATTGATGCTTTGGGGGATATACAGTATTTGATCACTCATATTATAAAGCATTATTAAGACCACAACTTCAATATGGAGTACAATTGTGGGCACCACTCTACAGATATTATGGAACTAGAGAAAGCGCAGGGAAGAGCCACCAGATTAATAAAGGGGATGGATAATCTGATTTATGAGGAGAGGATAGCCACATTAGATTGTTTACATTAGAAAAGAGGCATCTAAGAGGGGATACGATAACTATATAGAAATATATTCGGGGACAGTACAAGGAGCATCAAAAGAACTATTCATCCCAAGGGCAGAACAAAGGACTCGGGGGCATCTCTTTTTGTTGGAGGAAAGGAGATTTCACCAGCAACAAAGGAAAGGGTTCTTTACAGTAAAGGCAGTTACAAACGTGGAACTCCATGGAGACTGTGATGGCAGATACAATAGATATGTTCAAAAAAAGGTTGGACATGTTTTTAGAAAGGAAAGGTATACAGGGATATACCAAATTAGTAAACAAGGGAAGCATGTTGATCCAGTGAGTGATCTGATTGCCAATATCTGGAGTCAGGAAGGAATGTATTTTGCGCTTTATGGGATATCATTGGATAATATTTCACTGGGGTGTTTAGTTTGCCTTCCTCGGGATCAATATACTGTAAGTACGGATATAGGATAAAGTATCTGTCAACTTTTTTCAACCTTACCTACTATGTAACTATTTACAGTAAGTAGAAATGTGTCAAAATTTGATCAGCAAATTCTTTGCGGTGTTTGTAAAAATGTTGTTTACAAAATTCGGTTCTCTGGCACAGTCGCGACGTCACGACGTGGCAATGCATTGTCATGGTAACACGTCGCGCATGTGCTGTGGGGAGGAATGCGGGGCCTCTATAAGCATGATTGCAATTCTTGCAGGGTACAAATGCACTTGCGTTACTGCTTGCCGCATTACACAGCTTTTTAGCATAGCCTTGGTTAAAGAAGCACATAACCAGTATACCTACTCACAGGACAGCTGTTTATGACCTCTTGGGTTTTTTCAGTGAGGATAGTTATACTGACTTTGCAATTTGAAGCTGTGATAGGTATCAAGCACACATTAAATCAGTGATGGAGTTTTTTAAGAAACACTAAAGGAATTAGCCTCCGCTGAATATCCCCTGAAGAAGTGTGTGTACGCACACGAAACGCGTAGGGCTTTTTCATTTATTGCTGGACATTGCAGGACATTGCGAGAGAAGGAGTACGTGTGCTCATTATTTCCACATTGTGAGAAGCAGCAGAGGAGTTGTGATCGCCGTCCCTTCCATTATTGCCAGAAGGTCCCGCCCGCTTGTGACGCACGTCCGGTGACGTCACTACCGGTCCCGAAGTGATACGGGACGCGGAGAAGCACACCAGACACTTCCCTTTCTGGTTTGAGGAACCAAGGCATACGGGAGAGGTTACAGTGAACTGGAAGCCCTGCTGATTCCTTTCATGTGGCAGACAGAATCTACAAGCATATTGGATGCACATTGCCTTTAACTTTCTGCCGTCCTGTGAGTGTCACTCGGATTTTACCCAACCGGATGTTGTTCCTGCTATTGTCCACTACCTTTTATCTATCTAGTTATATTAAACTAATTTTAATTATAGCTTTGCTTTTGTAGTTGTTAGTCCTGTTTGCTGTTTGCTTGTCCTGTTTGTGTTGTTGGTATGTCCTGTGAGTCTCTGTCTGTGTAATGTAATAGCTGTGTTGCACTAAATATATTTTTATTTCATTACATGTTCTACATCCTACGAATGAGGTTGCATCTGGTCATCATAAAATCAACAGTTTGCTGATCATTCCGAAATTCGAACTATCTGCATTGGATCAAGGAATCCACCTAATTGGACACATTAGGCGCCGGTATCCCTTTATTGTTATACTCTTATATTCTGATTGTACCATCAGATTGTCATCAGGCTGCTTAGCTTGCCACTAGGGCCACCCTCATATTAGGGTTGTATTTATTATCTCTGTTAGCGCTACCATACATCACCCCCTTTTTCCACAAATGCACTTGCGTTACTGCTTGCCGCATTACACAGCTTTTTAGCATAGCCTTGGTTAAAGAAGCACATAGCCAGTATACCTACTCACAGGACAGCTGTTTATGACTTCTTGGATTTTATCAGTGAGGATAGTTATACTGACTTTGCAATTTGAAGCTGGGATAGGTTTCAAGCACACATTAAATCAGTGATGGAGTTTCTTTAAGAAACACTAAAGGAATTAGACTCCGCTATGGATTTTACATTACAACACATTGTGTAACAGTTTCAGTGACTTTACAACCCCCGTCCAGTGAATGAAGGAGTTAATACAAACTATCGCTTTTGCACAAAAACAATGTTCTATAATTCTCTTAAATAAAGCTTCCACATTGATTTTCCATCTGTCAAACCATCTTAATTAAAGGCATCAGTGGTGCATGGAATTAGCACTTCCAAGTTTTGTTCTCAAGGTTGGACTGAATCCATCATTGACAGATGGGAATATTTTCCTCGTTTCAATATTTCACTCCTTTTTATGTACATAAATCAGACCACATAGAATTTTTTTTTCACAACAATGCACGATTCAGCATTCTGTTGGATTTTAGTATTGAAGGAGAAAAAGCACCAACGTGAAGACATGACCGGGATATGTTCAAGGCGTTATATTTGGAGATTCAATGTTTGTAAACTTTAAATTGGGAGGATTGCATTTCCTTTAGCTCCTCCCTTTAGTATAATGTGATTCCCTGTATGTCACGGAACCTGCCTTCCCTTTCCACTGGCACAGTGAGCACCCACTCGCCTTCCCTTCTGAGTGGAGGGGTGTGCATACAGTACACTTTAATAATGTCCTCATAGGATTAGAGCTAGATGGAATAGAGGAGGAGAAAGTATTTCAGGGTACACTCTGATCTTCGTACTTTTGAGTACATTATCAGATTTATCAAACATATCACGTTGGGGACACAAGAAGCTGGTATTGGGGTAGAGAGTGACTAGGGGAGGAGGGAGACATGGGAGGGGAGAGGGTGATATAAGTGGTACGGTCCCAATCTCCTCTGGTGCAGCTGAAGGTTCCATAGGGGTTTTATTAGTTAACTGGAGAACAGAGCTTGCCCTGTCTGTGTACTGCTGGTCCCACCTCCTCTGAGGATGACATGGGGTAGAGAGAGACTAGGGGAGGAGGGAGACATGGGAGAGAGTCGGTGACAGGAGGGAGTGTGATTGAGGGGGAGTGGGTGACCTAGGGGGCTGGGGAGTGGGTGACCGTGGGGTGGGAGTGGGTGACCTAGGGGGTGGGGAGTGGGTGACATGGTGGGAGGTGTTCAGTTTTTCTCCAGTGCAACAGTAAGGTTAGCAGGGGTTAATTGGCTAACTGCAGATAGAAGCTCCTGCTGGCTCTGCCTCATCTAATAATTGGACCCCATTGTTAGAGGAGGGCCAACAGGAGACAGAAGGAGACGGCTCTGATTTGTAGTTAACTAATTAACCCCCACAGAACCTACAGCGTCACCAGAGGAGGTAGGAAACTGTGGGAACAATTGTCTGTTGGGCTCTTTTTTGATTGGTTTCTTTTCCTTCCCAACTTCTCCTGACCATCACTGACCATCACTGACCACCAACGCCCACCTGCCCAATGCCATAGAGGGGCATCAGATGGTCAGGGGTGGGAGTAATGGACTAGAATCAGTGGTACAACAGAGGTTTTTGATTTGTTTCTATCTTGACTTTGGGGTCATGAGTCCAAACCGGGTTCTAGATTAAAAGGAACCGTGAAAGCCTTGGGACAAGAAACGTCCAGAATTCCCAAACCTCCTATCCTTAGTAAAAAAAAAAAAAAAAACAGTGTATGGTTCCCAGTGGCTTCTTTATTGATGTCAGAAGGGGGATGAGATTATAGCATTTCTGTATTTATTTTTACCATTATTATAAAATACTGGAACAATACAGTTTTTTGAGGGAAGAAAGAAGCTAAATACAGGGTTTCTGGATATCCCTGCATCAGCACAGGTGGCTCAATCAATGGCTCAGTCGAAGTGGATATCCTAAGTGACAATGTTATTAAACAATGTCTGAAGTCAAAATCTACAACCCATTTCTCCTCAGTCCTCATCTTGATAAAGGCAGTCGAAACGTTGGTTTAATTGCTAAATACATTTTCTATACAGACGACCGTGTGCCTGGATTACTGCTTTTTTCATAGTACTCCTTTGGGACCCTTCAGGACAGTCCATTCTCTTCGTGACCAGCAGCGGTTGATATTTCTTTACATACAGAAGAAACGTGTGCCAGATAGCCACTCTACAGTATATGACTATCTGATTATAACAACATGTTGCAGAGTTGCTTTAATATTGTGGGTCCAAAATGTAATTTTAATGTAACGGAAAATTAAGAACATTTACTGGTTAAAAAGCACAACATGTATAATCTTATATGGTTTAAAAAAATTAATCAGTTCTGTAGTATTAGATAATAGTGACTTTTTATTCTGTTTTTATTAAGCTCTTAATGATATTTTTAATAAATTTTAAACCCATTGACTTGAGAACTTGAGTTGAGAACTCCTGGCTTAATGCAAATTAGCACAACCTTGCATTAACCTAAGGCCGCGCTTATAGTGAGGACTGCAGTGCGCACGTGCGACCGAATGATGTAATTCACGCAGCACGCGTGTGCGAATCCTGCACTCTATACAGGCGACTGGCGGGATGCGATAGGGGGTGTGGCAGAGGTGTGGCCCGTGATGTCATGCGAGCGGTTCACCACTATTGGCTGAACCGCTTCACGTGATGCTGACGTCACGTGGCGGCCGCATGGTGAGACAAACTCATTTGTCTCTCCGGATCCTGCCACTCGGTCGTGCCTCTGCCTGGTCACAGTCACCATGTGCAGCATGATGAACATCAAGGTATGTGTTTTGGCGCCGCACGCCATCACAGTCGCCGCAACTATAAGCGCGGCCTAAAGGTGGTGTTACTCACATCCAGATCCTGAAATATGGGTGTGAATGAGAAGCCCTTGGTTTTTTTTTAAGTGCCGGGTGTATACTGTACCTTTCCAAACTCTCCTTTTATACAACACGTGGAGAGATGCCTGTGAACAAAACTGAACACACCCTGGGATACCTGGGAAATTTGCTCATTTGGCTATGCAAAGTACCGTATATTCAAATGATTGAACTTGGCATATTTCCCAGGTCTCTCCCATGTCACAGTCTGGGTGGGAGTAACGCCACCTGTAGGTATCACTTAACTAACATCTCGTTAATCCACCGCATTAACATTAATGGACCTCTATGAATAGGTTTTTTTAGGGGAAATCCTTATTGTGCATTAATGTCCATTATAACTTAATGCAATGCCCTTTACTGAGCATTGAAGATGGACGTTAAAAAGGCAATCCCAACAGCACTTTAAAAAAAAGTTGTTTTAATATATCCAGCCTTTGTCTACTTTTATTGAAAACTAATTACCTACGCTGACGATCGGTTCATTCTCCCGTGATCGATCAGCAAAGATCTGGATTCCGAGGGTTCTCTAAATGGCCGCCTTTCACTTTCAATCAAACCTTCAGTTAGTGTAACTCAGCAGTTACAATGTATTCTTATATTACTATGGTAACATTATCTATTGTTACAGTTTGCAGCTCAAAGTGCTGGGAATATTGGCAACAAATCATCACAAACAGGAAAGTGTGGCAAGATCTTGCACTGGTGGGAAGGTGGGCTAAACACCGCTGTAGAAATCAAAGGATGCTTATTATGTTGAAACTCGTAAAAAATGGCATTAAGAGTTGAATTATAAATAAATGTTGTAAGTATTATCTAATACCACAGAACTGATTGAATAATAATAATAATAATAAATCACACGTAGGATATTGCTTAGATTGCTCCTTTAAGGCATAACATGACAATAACTTTAGTTAACTCACATAATCGAGCTATTTTGATTCAAAGCCTTAGTGTAAATTGAAATAGAATACAAAAATGATGCAATATGCAAATATATTGAAGCCACAAGGCAAATATCAATGAATAGTGGACAAAAACCAGACACAGACAGAGTTGCAACTCTGTCGGTGTCTAATTATTGTTCTTTGATATTTGTCTTGTGTGTTCAATATGTTTGTATATTGTATCATTTCTGTCTTCTATTCCCATTTACACTACGGCTCAGATCCCCAGTGCTGTGTCTTCTTTCTGTTGTTTTTTGATCTGGGCCTTTTGGAGAACAGAACACAGAATACAGGCATACTCGCTCTACCTGTTAAATGGCGAACTAATTGAAGAAAGCTTGGCTAACATGGGGACATTTTTATACATTTTATCCATTATTTGGTTAGAGCAGATTTGCACATTTCATTTACAGCATAGTACTGCGTATTAAAGAGATTTACAAACACACACGCACAGCCCCTGTATGCTCAGAACCCAAACCCACCACACTATATATATAAATATATATACAGAACACCTACAAGCTCATATTGAACCCCCAAAATACCCACAACTGTGAAACTCCTCTGTGAAACTTATATCTACTATATATTTCTCAAAAAGTCCTATGTGTTGTTGTCTGTATGTATGTGTCTCACTGTGTCCCTCCCTGTGTCCCTAGCGGCAATCAGATTAGACCTTTGAGATTGCTCCCTTGGCCCGCCCGCCCCCGCACACCTCTCATTGGCCTGAGGCGGACACACACACACACACACACACTCTCTCTCTCTCTCTCTGCGCGGCGCTCATCGGGACCCGCGCGCACCTCCTCCTCTCCCCGGGTCTCCCGCTTTCCCGCGCTTTTTCCTCCTCCCCCAGACCCCCCCCCCCCTCCCGACGCAGCTACAGTCAGCGGAGGAGCGGAGCGAGCACCCGGGACACAACGGGGGACTCTCACCTCACCACCCATAGGCCACTCCCTCACCCGGCACTCTCCCTCACCCCCCACACACACACACAGAGCACGCGGCTCTCCCCTCACACAGGCCGCTGCCCGTTCCCCGCGGGCGCTCCTCCGGCTGTCTCCGCCTCTCCTCCGGCTGTCTCCGTCTTTCCCCGCAAGAGGCGCAGCACCTCCTCACGGAGCGTCTCAGCCTCGCCGCGGAGGAGCCCGAGGTGGAGGAGGAGGGCGGCTGGGACCCGAACGAACAGAAGCGCGCCCGTGTGCAAGGTGAGTACACGCAGGGGAATGGGTTAGTTACCGCGTCCCTGACTCCCCCTGCCCTTTGCCCCCCCTGCCCTTTGCCCCCCTGCCCTCCCTCCCCCTGCCCTTTGCCCCCCCTGCCCACCCTCCCCCTGCCCTTTGCCCCCCCTGCCCTCCCTCCCCCTGCCCTTTGCCCCCCCTGCCCTCCCTCCCCCTGCCCTTTGCCCCTGCCCTCCCTCCCCCTGCCCTTTGACCCCTGCCCTTTGACCCCTGCCCTCCCTGCCCTTTGCCCCCTGCCCTCCCTCCCCCTGCCCTTTGTCCCCTGCCCTTTGCCCCCTGCCCTCCCTCCCCCTGCCCTTTGCCCCCCTGCCCTTTTCCCCTCTGCCCTCCCTCCCCCTGCCCTTTTCCCCTTTGCCCCCCTGCCCTTTGCCCCCTGCCCTTTTCCCCCCTGCCCTTTTCCCCTCTGCCCTCCCTCCCTGCCCTCTTGCCCCCCCTGCCCTCTTGCCCCCCCTGCCCTTTGCCCCCCTCCCTCCCTGCCCTTTGGCCCCCCGCCCCTCCCTGCCCTTTGGCCCCCCTGCCCCTCCCTGCCCTTTGGCTCCCCGCCCCTCCCTGCCCTTTGGCCCCCCGCCCCTCCCTGCCCTTTGGCCCCCCGCCCCTCCCTGCCCTTTGGCCCCCCTGCCCCTCCCTGCCCTTTGGCCCCCCCGCCCCTCCCTGTCCTTTGGCACCCCCGCCCCTCCCTGCCCTTTGGCACCCCCGCCCCTCCCTGCCCTTTGCCACCCTTGCCCCTCGCCTTCTCTTTTGCCCCTCCCTTCCCTTTTGACCCTCCCTTCCCTTTTGACCCTCCCTTCCCTTTTGCCCCTCCCTTCCCTTTTGCCCCTCCTTTCCCTTTTGCCCCTCCCTGCCCTTTTGCCCCTCCCTGCCCTTTTGCCCCTCTTTGCCCTCTTGCCCCTCCCTGTCCTTAGCCCCCCCTCCTCTCTGCCCTTTGGCCCCCCTGCCCTTTGCCTCCCTCCCTGCCCTCTTGCCCTCCCTGCCCCCCCTGCCCCTCCCTGCCCTTTGCCCCCCTGCCCCTCACTGCCCTTTGCCCCCTGCCCTTCCCTGCCATTTGCCCCCCCGCCCCTCCATGCCCTTTGCCCCCCTGCCCCTCCCTGCTCTTGGCCCCCCCCCGCCCCTCCCTGCCCTTTGCCCCCCTGCCTTTTGCCCTCCCCGCCCCTTGGCCCCTCCGCCCTTCCACGCCCCTCCCCCCGCCCTTCCACTCCATGCCCCCTGCCCTTCCACGCCCGGGCAATGCCGGGTATATCAGCTAGTGCTTTATATATGTTGTAGGTATATTGGGGGTTCAATATGAGCTTGTAGGTGTTCTGTATGTTTTATAATTCTTGTTCAGCTAGTCTTAGCTGATTGGAGGGTGGCAACCTCCTACCTACTTGAAGCTCACTCCCTCCCACATTTAAATGGTTAAAAGCTCACTCCATGGCATCTCCCACTCTCAGGGGAACTTTCCTGCAGTGTGATTGTGACAAATCTGTTACAGAGTGCTTTTCCTGGTAATGTACAGGTTAATAAAAGCTTCAATCAGACTTAGAACTTTTGCAACTAATATTGACAGATTTACTATAAATCATTCTTCCTGGCAATGCACAGGTTATTAAGAATCAATATTAGTGTTAGGGACCCTTGAAATGTGGTCTGCCGTGCAGTTGGCTCAAGGGCTTACAACAATTTGGCCAAAATGTTAAACTAAAAGACCATTTTATTTATTTGTTATTTATACATGTATATTTAGGCACTGTACCGTATATAAGTTTTTGTGGATGTGCACTGAGCTTTGTCTGTGTTTTATGTTATGTCTCTGGTTTTAAATATATATATATATATATATATATATATATATATATATATATATATATATATATGTGTCAAAAAGGAGTGTTATTGGGATTGTAACCTCATGTATACAACAAAATACAAAAAGCCTCAGTGATACATCCAATATGACAAATCATATAGTTAAATATTTTTCTGTTCTTCTTCATAAGTGAGGGTCATTGAGTTCAATTCTTTGACCAATGCATTTTAAGCTTGAAAACCACATCCCAGTACCCCCTCTTTTGCAAATCCTGGTGCAGTTGTGTTAGGACTTGCAAAAGAGGCGTTAACGCGACATGAAATGCTTTGGCCAAAGGATTGGACTCAATGACCCTCACTCATGAAGAAAACCATAAAAATATCTAACTATATAATTTGCCGTACTGGATGTAGCACTGAGGGTTTTAGTCTTTTGCTTATTAACGAGATCTGATTATTGTCCAATGCCAAACACTGTAGCTGTAAAGGTTGGGGGATATGTGCATGAAAACAGATAGTATTGAATTCCACGTATCAAGTCACTCTAGCCAAATTCACAATGCAATATATAGTGGCAATATCACAGTGGTTAATGCGCCGGATAGTTCAGTGTACAGCATATATCTAAAGAAGGTGAAAGAGAGAGAGACTAATATGAGTTATATATTAATCAATATGTGTGCATGTGTGATTTCTGGGCTGAAGAATATCAGAGGTATATTACAGTAAACTGAAGATTTTATTTTTCTATCAAAAGACTGTGGCTGCAGATTATTGCCCAGAAGTGCTTCGTTGTGTCCTAAACCAACACCCACATACCGAATACAATTCCATATCTCAGAAATGTACCAAACACAGCACAAAGGCGTCACTCGGGGTAGAAAGAAAAATGCATTGTATAGCACAGACATGCTTAGAAAGGTTTTCTAAATTGCAGTTCAAATGAAAAACAATAAATTCTGATTTCAAATAAATTACTTCCATTATGTGGGTGGAAATGTATTTTTGTGTTTGCTCCCGTCACTTAACAAGGGATTTTAAGAGCATTTTGTGCACCTGAATCCTAATGTTAAATAGCACACATTTATTGATGCACAACGTGTGTGCATTGAGCCGCTGAGCACATAATTCTTATAATGAACATTCCAGCTGACTCTTCCCAGCTTTCTCCCGCAAATGTAACCTCGCCCCTATTTTTTTTTTCTTCCTACGATATTTCATGCAGCGACTGAAAAATCAAACGATCACAGCTGGAAAGTTCCATTTTGAGAGTTGGAATATGAGTCAGCGTGGCACGAAACATCACTTTTCCCAGGAACCTTGTCTGAAAATGTAGTTATAAAAACAAATGAATCTATTCTGACCACCAGACAAATGAAAGCATCGGCAAATACGAGGAGATTCTCTCTGTGGATAAAAAATTTTTTGTTACATTTGCATTTATTTCGGTTAAAAACGGGCATATTTACTGAAAAGAATATGAATTATATATATTTTGTGCATTTGTTTTTTTTTTTGTTGTTGTATTTATTCACTATAATTATTAGGGCACTTCTGGTTTGTAACCAGTTACTGTAGCTCAGAGGAGCACAAACTTTTCAAGCTGCGCCCCCCTGTCTTCCCTTCCCCGGCTCTAACACCCCTATCTTGTATCCGCGTCAAATGACACTGCGGGGTCATGTAACGTCACGTGACCCGCACGCATGATGTCACGTCACGTGGCCCCAGATGCCGTGTTGCCATGGCGATGCGTCACACGGCCGCCTGAATCATGGTACGTTGAGTGTTGCAGGGGCCTCACGCGATCCCTCTGCATTTAATTAAATGCCTGGGGGAAGAGCACGGGGCCTCTGAAGCCGTCTGCTCCCCCCTAGAAAAATCTCCCCAGTTTGCACACCCCTGCTGTAGCTCATACATAGCACGTATAAGCCTGTAGCAGTTTTGTTAGTATCCCCTACATTACTGGCTTATATAGCATTGTTGCTTGAGATTATCTCTGCTAATTACCGGTTATCCTTGAGATATACTCTACAGTTGGTTGGTCTAATTGCCACTAGCACCATTTGGGCATACATTTACTAGTGACCACTCTTGGATCACTAGATTATTTTATAGGTTACCATATTGTGTATTTTGTTTTTAGTTGTTCAGTGTGTTGGGCGTTAACGTCCATATAGGAGTTAAGGGAAGTAACCATGATCACTGTGATCTTGGAGAACATGCCAGAAGAACGGGCATCCCGCCCCGAAATGGTGCCCCCCTTATTTGTCTTGATCCCTCCCCCTTTTCCCTTGTCTTTTCCTTATTCCCTTCCCACCACCCTGTGTTCTCCCACTCCCTTTGCTGTTACTCACAGTTGTACGTATATTGCTGACCTTTGCGATTATCTATATATATTTTGTGGTCATATTGTGGCAATATCACAGTAAAATATCTTTATAACATATTTGTCATTTACTTTATTTTTCTCATTTGAGTGCCGGGTACCCCCACCATTTCTTGTTCTATATTGTACTTTGGGAGGGAATAGGGTCCCTCCAGGTTCCTATGCACCACAGTCTTATTTTACTCCCCTTTATTCATAGCGTGCTGTTTAAACCATATACTTTCTATAACACATATAAGGCGTCTTAAATGTTAACCCTTAGAGCACTGCATACCGTGAGGGGCGTCTTAAATGTTAACCCTTAGAGCACTGCATACACTGCAACATGCTGTTGGCTGCAGTGTTTTGTTCCCTCTTCTGTCAATGCAGCGGAAGAGATACATACAACAGTATCATATTGGTGGTGTAGGACAGGGGTACACAAACTGGGAGGGAGGCACGCTGAGCATGGGGGGGGGGCACCTGCAGGGGAGGAGAGCATGCAGAAAGGTGCCCGGGGGAAAGATTATGCACCCTTGGTGCAGGTCTTAAAATATTCTGTCCAACGTATTGAACTAAATGTCCCATACTTATGAGGAAGGAATATAGATAAAATACATAGTAATGTACTAAATAATTTGTCACATTGGATGTTTTTCATGTTGGATGCATTGGGGCTCTTGTGTCTCTTGTTTAATACATTAGGTCAGGGGTGCGCAAACTTTTCTCCCTGCACCCTCCTGCCTGCTCTCCACCCTGCTCAAGCCCCCACCCCCGCTGGGCTCCTCATGTGACATCACGTTGCCATGACAACGCAATGTCACGTGACTCCGCGGGTTGCTATGGTGACGCGTCGCTGGAAGCCAAGGTAAGTGAAGTTACAGAGGCCTCCCGCGATCCCCAGCATTTCATTTAAATGCCTTCCGAGAAGCGCAGGGCCTCTGTAACCACCGCCTCCCGCCCAGTTTGCACACCCCTGCATAAGGTCTCTATACGAGTAACACTACAACTGACAGAAATATATATACAATGTAGTGGGTTTGGATTTTCAGCCTGCTAAGAGTGTGTATGTCGAAATGTAAAATGGTATCAGACAACAGAAATCATCCTGATGAAGCAAGGATTCCCGGTGTCAGCTCCTTGGGCAAGTCACTTTATCTCCCTGTGCCTCCGGTACCAGAAATTAATTGTAAGCTCATCTGGGCAGGGACTATGTCTGTAAAATTTCTTATTGGCTGCGTACCGTGCACTATACTGTAATTGTGAAGCGCTTTAAGTTCCATTGGGAGAAAGGTGCTATATGAAATAAAGTTATTATTACACGAGGCTTTGGAATGCCCACCTGAAGAAGTTGGCACCAACATCTGTTATAGCCTGAGACCTTTCGTTGCAGGATCCCTTCCCTGCCTTTTTATTGCCACCTGCATTATTGTCATCATTGTTTTTATTGCAATATAATCATGGTTTTAGCACATTTTAGGTCCCTCTTGAAAATGTATGAAGACGGAGCCCTTGATTGAGCCACGTGTGCTGAAGCGGGGATATCCCAAAAACTTGCCATGTTGGGCGGTCTTGAGGACTAGAGCTGAGAACCCTTGTTGTAAGGTATGGTGCACTCGCCACTATGTGAAGGGGAAATACATTATTCAAAGAGCAAGGGGTTCATATCAAAGTTGTCTGGCAGCTTCATTGTGGAATATCTGAAATGTAAATGTATCCGGTGACCTCTTCCACTTTATGTAACCCTCCTGTCTGTTTGGCTGTAAAGATAATGACCAGCTTGGAAAATACACAAAATGATAGACAATTTTATTTAATCAGTCCAGATTTGTACATCCTAATTGAAGCCCCTGCTACAGTCCGCAAAGAAAATGCAAAACAAAGTGTCCCCCTCGCCATAGTGTAATTATCAGGTAGGGCTGCAGAATTGGTCACATACAGTATGTTGCATTTATTCAGTGCTACTGTGACCAGATAGGATGGACGGATAGTTTAACCCCAAACACAATCTCTGTTCTTCTTGCAGAAACTACGTATCCGTAATGTATTATTAATATGCTGTAACACATAGTTTCCTGTCATGTTAATACTGTACAAAGGGGCAGGAGAGGTTAGTAGGATGAGAACAGTCGTGGAAAAGATGAAAGGTCATATTTTGGCTGAAAGGGACGTTTTAGCTGCGGTTGTTTCGCCGCGACACTTTAGGCCCAGCGGTATAGTTGGTCATTAGCGTTAAGATTAGGGTTTTAGGTTTTTAGGATAAGGGGTTAAGGTTTGGGTTTTTAGGGTAAGGGGTTAAGGTTTGGGTTTTTACGGTAAGGTGTTATGGTTTGGCTTTTTAGGGAAGGGGTTAAGGATTGGGTATTTAGGGTAAGGGGTTAAGGTTTGGGTGTTTAGGGTAAGGGGTTAAGGTTTGGGTTTTTAGGGAAGGATATAGAATATGCACACAGCGCACCGGGGATCCGAATAAACTACATTTAATACATGTAATAGGTCCAAAGGAAAATAACAATACACAAGTGAAAATGGATAACAATAGTTAAATACACTAAAATAATAACATAAGATCTTTAAGATCACAAAAAAGTGTGACTAAACAAGTGAAACAATAAAATTACTTGTAAATAAGTACAAATATGTTGAACAAAGTCTAAAGCCACCAATAGCTATGACTACACAAAGGCTGACCGTAAGCTGCAATAGCAGGTGACCAAGGGCAGTGCTGATGTAAAGTCCGGAGTGCACTTTCCTCCGCTTCAGCTTCCCGGTTACTCTGTCCTTACTTGTGTATGGTTATTTGTTACCTTGTTGAAAGGTCCTTGGACCTATTAAATGTATGTTATACTGATTCCCGGTGCACTGTGTGCATATTCCATATCGTTTTTCTGAGATCACCTTTGGGAGATCTTCATTTAGGAGACACTGGGGAGGGACAACAATGCGCCCAGCAGCAAGGGGTTCTACCATTACGACCCACAAGACAGCACGAGCGCGGATTCCTTGACTGTGTTCATTTTTAGGGAAGGGGTTAAGGTTTGGGCTTTCATGGAAGGGGTTAAGGTTAGTGTTTTTAGGGTAATGGGTTAGGGATTTTTCGGTTAGTGGTTAGGGGATTCATTACCTGTGGTGGTGAACTGCCTGGTGGTGAAACAGCCACCGAGAATTGTCCTGGACCAATATTTAGGCCCCTATTCAATACATCGTGAAACCTTTCCCCATATTGGAGAAGAGTACAGCACCATTGGAACAAGTGGAATGAAAATCTTCTCTAGTTCTCTAGCAAGGGGAAGGGGCTATAGAGAACATTGACCAATCTTGTGGATGGAGAGATTGGAAAGGAAGGCAGATAAGTAAAATGTAGGCAAGCCAACTAAATGCATGTCCTTTAACCACCAAATCTAAGTATACAGATATATTTGTCCACCAGGATTTTTGGAAATAATTTGCGATTATCAATTAAAATCTTTAAATATCCATCTGTGGATCACCCATATGTCAAGCTTATCAGACGACAATAAATACATTTGTTTTCATTGACCCTGGAGATGTTATAAGACTCTGCGTCTACGTAAGAACAAATCAGGAGTTTGATCACGGTCTAAATAAACACACATTTTGGATGGATAACAGAACAGAACGTGTACACTGTGGGAAGAAATGTGAACTAACTTGAGTAGCAGAAAAAGTTATTATCGACCTTCAGCAATAGGTTCCGAGTTACGTGAAGGGTAGAGCTAGGTGTAACAGATGCCTCTTGTCTAACACTGTGTTCCTGGGCATATTTTTCCATAAATGCATTTGTTCTGGCTCTTAAGGATCCACAAGGGACTCTGGTAGGTATATAAAGTAATATTTTGAAGACGTGTACCTGTGATTTTCCGTAAAGAACATGCACTTTTGGAGTTCGCCATTCTTGGATAATGACTGCAATTAGTATATCTGCCTCTGTAAATCCATCTTTCATATACAGTAAAACCAAACGATCAGAACTGTAGCAGGCAAGCATTAGGACAGAAACATGGATTTTCTTTAATACAGATGACCACGTATATATCTATACAACGGCAAAGTATTTCAGGCTTCTTGCAAATTGGGTGGATACCTTTTGGCACTCATTGAGGGTACATTGACCATTTTACATTAACAGGAAACTGCAACACCTTATTTGGAACCCCCCAAAATTACGAATGAGTTAGAGAACAATAAACGCTGCAAATCAAAATCCAAAATGCCTCTTTGTTTGCAAGGAAATGGGTAGGTTTGGGAACATTACAATAAAGTTAATTTGGTAATAAGGATGCTTTGCTCTGATGGACAGGGAGATAATATGAGATGTGAAATGACAAGTTACTTGATGCATAAACGTATGTATAATTTTATTAATATAATGCCACCGTTCATGCAGCACTTTTCAAAATTACAATATATGGTAAATAAATTACAAACAATGGGGATCCGGTCGGCATTTGAATGCAAATAACAAATTAAGGCGACGAAAGGCCCCACCCAGATGGATGTATTATGAATGTTTGTGTTTCTGGGCATCGCTGTGTGTACATGACTAAGAAACGTGAGTCAATGGCATGAAGTTGAACATACAAATCTCTTATGCGGAGAGTAGATACTAATAGCTGGAATTCCAAAACACTGTAATTTCCCACTGCAACCTCCTAGCACCCGCAACAACCATAAATGTGCCCTCCTCGCTGCTGGCAAATCCATCAACCATGTATTCCTTCGGCAATCTTCAATTAAATCTCAAAGATACAAAATGTCATTAAAGCAGCAGTCCAAGCTGCTTCCCCCCCACCCCCCTTTAATATGTGCATCAATACAATCCACACGATGATAAGTAATTAGCTAAGTTGCCGATCGATCCGTTCTCCTGTGATCGATCGGCAAAGATTCGGCTCGGGGGTTCACTAAATCACTGTCAGTGCAGCAGAAGAGGACCAAAGATGCAAAGTTCTGTGGGGAAGATAATGTGACCAGGCAGTCACTGTATACAATTGGTGCACTTCTAGAGAGAGGGTAGGGCTCCAAAAGGGGTGTGCCAGAGCCTGTTTCAGAAGAGGAAGGGGATGTGACTTTGTAAATGGTTGCTATAGGAAGAAAAAAATGCTTGTAGTATTATAATACATTAAAAATGTCATTTAGAGTTGATTTCTTCTCTTAGTAGAGAACTGATATATTTAAAAAAAAAAACCACACATGTAGGATATTGCTTGGTCTTCAGCTTTAAAACGCATTTTCCCTAATCAAAATTTTTTTCCACAAAATGGCCCAACCCATCTCTGGAATCCAGTGCCCACAGAATATCACCTGTATTTTTACTAAGTGGTACTGACACCTTACTGCTGATTCCAGCACCTGGAAGTGTTTTACGACATAGCACTGCTTAGTAAATATGCACCTTTATGTCATGTTACCCAAGTAAGAATCCCTGTTTGCTCATTGTTAACCCTTAATGTAAATGATGCAACATTTTATTAGAATTTAGCTATAACATAGAGTTAATATCGGCAGATTTGAACTTTTTATGCATCATCGGGAGCAAAACAGTGTGCTTTTGTATTGTGTTTTTGTGTAGCTTTTTTTATCAACACTGTTTCTGTGGAAAATACATGTAAAATAAGTTTAATTTTAAAAAGAAAATAGTGAAATTCAGATCTAGCACTCACATCTTTAAAAAAAAAAAATCCAAAAAAAACCCCAGCAGCATAAAAATCTTCAACCATTCGTTTTAACCACTGTTCTTCTCTAGATGAATCGTAATTAAATTTTGAAAGAAATCACGAAGCCTTCATGATAATATCTTCTGAGTTGGACACAAAGCCTACTGCTGCCTGTCTGTCGGTAAATGTTCCCGTGCAGCTCTGCTGAGCAGAGATGTGAATGTTAGAGGTTCACAGGTTTCTGATCAGTATTAAGAAAAGCAGCGCTGTGGAATTAAAAGTATTGTTGGTTCTTTCCAGGTGTCGGGGAGAAACTCTGCTGTGATAGAACTCATTGCTATGTACGGTAGGAATAATGATTGCAGGCAGGGAGCCAGCCTTAGATAATTAGATATATTTAAAGCTGAGTTCATGTTGAATACTTGCCATCCTTACCAGATGAGAAAAAATTGTTTGTGTGTCAGAGAGGCGACATCTACTTTGAAACTACCCATAGTATTCCCTAATAAAACGATGTTATTAAAGAAAGCTTATAGTTTATGGCCCTATAAAAAAGCCCCCCAGACGGCCAGGTTTGTTTTCCGAATGCTTCTAAGCCTCTTTTAGTTCTTGTTTCATTTCTTTGAGGATCTGATCTTATCAATACAAATGTACGATAAGCCCTGACTTTTGATCGGAAAGTCAATTCTAAGCAGGAGTAGCTAGGCGTATCCTTGTCATTTTAATAGATCGACACACACACTGCACACGTTTTCTTACAGGGTGTACGCAGGGCCGTCTTAACAGCATTATAGGCCCCCGGGCAAAGCAGTGCACTGGGCCCCGCCTACACAATCACTCACAGGAATAAAAATGTCCATTAGCGATAAAATAAACTTCTTTTTATTGGTACCTCCAGACACGCAATGCAGACACGCCAACGCTCCGCTACAAGTCGTAATTTTTCTCCTTCTACCGAGTTAGCGGGACATTTGAATGTTGAGGCGGGTGATCGGAAAATTAGTGTTAAATTCAGGTCTGTGCATAGATTAGCAGGGGCCCCTATGCTCATGGGGCCCCGGGCAACTGTCCAGCGTGCCCATGCGTTAAGACGGCACTGGGTGTACGGAAGATAGTATACTATTAGTCTAGGACCTTCTGAAATGGGTTTACCGTGACTTGGTTGTAGGCTTAAAATATTTTGGCCAAAGTATTGACCCATATTTATGAAGAAATAATATTAATACGTAGTAATGTAATAAATATTGGATGTGGCATTGGGGATTTTTGGTCTCTTGTTATCTAAAAAGGGTGTGTACGTACACAGTATAAGGAGCATTGCTTCCCACACGTTAGCTCACCGGAGCTGTGTTTCTCTTCAATGCAAATAGCAAAGGGGAGCAGGTGCATAATACATTTCTACCTAACAAGACGTATGACAGATACGTCTAATATTGTTCTACTAAGGGATTTGGAGGCAACACAGTCCTTTCTGGGGAGACTGTTTTATGTGAGGGACACGTGTAATGTAAGAGTTTTCTAACAGTATGAGAATGAAGAATGTGTGCGAAACACTAAAATAAACAAGACTATCCGCCATCGCAATGCTCATTGGAAGCATGGAAGTGTACGATTTGTCATCTGGATACTTTCAGTCGCACGCTCTCGAATTCATTCGAATAATATCAACTGTTCTTTGTTTCCCCTGACCAAGCTTTCTGTACTGCTCAAGCGATGGAAAATACTGTAGAATTCAAACATTTTCGTAATATAATTAGGTCTTAGAGCCTAATTTAGCATACCATTAGGATAATCAGTTATAGCAGGTATCATTTATTAATTCTTTGGAAAGGAAATATTAGGTCAATGAAATCACTGATATTTGATGTGAATAATTAGCACACAATCTTACTGTGATTAATGTACTCATTGCTGCTCTAGCTTTAACCTTGCTTTGCAAACTGGGGCACGGGTTGGCTTGCACTGACTTTTGAAACAAGTCTTTCATAAAGTCCATGACGAATTTTAAAATACAGGTGGGAGGGAATAGAAGGTAAATACACGAAACTATTTAAAGCCAACTCAGCATTGAACGAGAAAATGTAGGTTTCTATAAGAATTATAAGATGTGGCTGATGGTCTCGTCAAATATACATACCTCATAAATATCTAGGGGCGAGATGAGAAGATGAGAAGATGAGAAGATGGTACCAATTCAGGTATAACCTTGGACTTGGTGATAAGCCGCTTCCCAGTCAGTGGCAGCAGGAACAATGTCTGCCAAGATTTAACATCTGGTGCTTTTGTCATGTCAAAATATGCTGCCTTCATGCGCTAAATTATAAATGCTTAACGAAACTGAAAATAGAAAAAAATTGCGTCCTGTCAAAGGTGTGTTTCAGAGATACTGAGGCCTGCCAGTTATCAGTTAAATGTTTGATTATTTTTTTTCATTGGAAAATCACTATATTAAAAATGAACCCCCCCCCCCCTTTCCCGGCAGAGTGGCGAGCAATGCACGTTAATCTGGCAGTAAAGGCTTAAAGGAAAGAAAGGTACCAATGAAATCACTAGCGCAATGCATTTATATTTTCTTTGTGACTACTTGGGACATTAATTGGTTACTGTCAGTGTTCCCAGCTCTTGGCTATTAGCAGCTGGTCTGGGATACTGCGAGAAGTAGGCCGTTTTCAGACAATATTTCATGACCTTGCAAAACTTGCCTTGATGGAACGTATTGCTGTACAGCGCTTTTCTGAAGCAGATGTAACCTACAGACGATTAACACTTTTTCCATATGGCTACACTTTGTATGTTCCTTGTTTAAATGGATTTTCTATGCTTTTTATCTGCCTTATCTGTTGGGAGGGGGGGGGGGTTTCTCTCTTATTAATTACCCAATAATTACATATAGATGACTTAAAGGAGCTTCCATCTTTAATATAATGAGACTTAAAATAAGAAATGCATAGGCTATGAATTCGAGATCATAAAGCAGTTCCCCCTGTATCTAGGACAATAAGCCGCCGTTTCGCAACCAGGACATTTGGCCGCGGCAGGCAATGCAACCTCTTGTCCTATAAACCCTAACTCGTTACCCTAAAAACCCTAACCTCTTACCCTAAAAACCCTAACCCCTTACCCTATATACCCTAACCTCTTACCCTAACAACCTTAACCCATTACCCTATAAATCCTAACCCCTTACCCTAAAAACCCTAACCCTAACCTCTTACCCTAACCCCTTACCCTGAAAACCCTAACCCATTACCCTAAAAACCTTAACCCCTTACCCAAAAGCCTTAACCGTGAATCCTAACCTTAAAAACATAACACCTTACCTCAGGGCCAAAACTGTCCCCCACGTGACATGGGAGATTTAAACCACCATTTTGTTTCCCAAGGAGTGAACATTACCGATGCTACCTTCAGTTTTATGTATCTCCGGAGCAGGGGGAGGGCTCCTGGAGCTCAAAGTAGCGAGTTGCAGCTCGGGGGGGGGGGGGGGGGGGGGGGGTGAGGGGGAGTTGTATCCCTTCCATGTAAAAAAGAAAAGGAGGGGGGGGATGAGTGACTTAGATTCGGAGAGTGTGAACATTTGCAATTAGTTTAGTAAAGTAACATTGTATACGGATTTTATTTTGAAACAAAAAAGTCAGAGATTCCTGCACCATAATGCTTACTGATCCACTGGAGGGACAAGGTGTGATTAAATGTATTTCTACAATATATTATTCCATTCTTAAAGGTCAGAGTAAATTGCTTGTTCTGTCCTTTAGGTGCTCACGACCCACTCACAAATGTTAATAGTCTGTGCCTGTTAACTCTTTCACTGCCCAGCGAGCAATGCACAGCAATGCATCACAGGCCGCTCTGGCAGCGACGGGCTTAAGGAACGCTGGTTTCCTGTTGCAGAAATGTGTTCCTGAACATGAAATGCAGCACAGTTTGCTAAACCTAATAATCCCTTTCTTGCTGCAGGAGAGGGCTGCAATGCATTGTGTAACAATGTGTCCCGTCAGCAGCAAACGGATTAATAACATAACATTTATTGCAGAAAAGCATGAAATCTGCCCATTCTGTTCTATATTTGGCTCAGCAGAGAACAGTGTGAGGCTTGGTGAATGTGCAAAGCATTCTTCCTATAGACTTCCTATAGCTCCTCCGCTATGGAACATCAGTACGCTGTATAGTGATAGGCAGGGGCGGAGCCCATAGCAGCTGTGGAATAAGTGATCCTGTTAACCCCTTGAGTGCCTGTGGCCGCGCTGCGTCTGCACGTATTCCACGTACGCTGTATGCTGCTTATGTCATCACGGAGGTGGAGCCACGAGGCAGTCCCCGCGGTGTCCGTCTACCTAGCGGGGCGGCGCCAACGCGCAGGCTGTGGCTGACGTGCGTCATCTGTGACGTAGTGGGATGCGTCATGGGGGTGGAGTCTGGGAACGGTGTCTGCGGTGTCTGCCCTTCCAGCAATGTGGTGCCTGGGTGCAGTTTGTGGATGGCGCGCGTCACTGGTGACGTCGCGAGATGCGGGACTTTGCGCTGATCCTCAGTCTCCCACCTATAGCTAGGTTTCAATGGCTCATATGTCCTTATTGAGTATGCTTTGAAGCTACTTCCCAGTGTCAGAGAAGGCTTCAGCTAGATTCAAATAAATGGGCCTAAAATCTTCTCCAGTACGTTAGAGGCAGCTTCACAGCATGTCAAACATTGATAGTCCTTTTATGATCATTTGGCCATAGATGGTCCTTTTCTAACATGCTCTATTGTAACTGTGACCTTGAACATAACCTTGAGATTGGATTTGCTTTACCCAGGTGATGACTGCAAGCTAAAGTAGATAGATGGTAGGTAGTATTACTACTACTAGCATATTCAATGGGGGTACAGAGTTATGTATATTACATAAACAGGGTAACACACCAAATAAGGACAAACACGCATACAGATACAGAAGCCCTGATCCTGAGAGCTTACAATCTAGAGGGAATAAGGGGCAATGTTAGCGGCTGCTCGTTGTGCGACAAATGATGGTACATCCGCACAGCTGATCCCATTAAGGTTTGAGGGCGTGGATGACAGGAGGTGTTGGTGTGGAGTTTGGTCCGGCCACACAGCAGGTCCCAATGGGGTGGGAGAGGGGTTGGAGGGGGTGGTAAATATTAGGGGTATGCCAGATAGGCTTCTTTAAAAAGGTGAGTTTGATGGTGTGTGGTAGGGAATTCCAGAGAGAGGGGACATCACGGGAGAAGTCTTATAGGTGGGAGTGAGAGTAGGTGAAAAGGCAAGAGGAAAGGCGGATGTCATGGGCAGAACGTAGGAGGCATTTACGAATATATTTGGGGGTGAGAGCTGAGATATTAGCGGAAATAAATTGTCCTTTCCTAACCTTCTCTATAGTAACTGTGACCTTAAACATAACCTTGAGATTACAACAATAAAATACAAAATATACTGTGACAAGCGCTATACCTAAATTAAAACTATGCAGTGCATATGTGAATTAATTAGTGCAGTGCACAACTAAAGCAGCCTGGTAATCTATTGAGGAATATCCCAAAATAAACCTCAAAACAAAAATATAAATACAAAAATAGACATAAACCTGGCGCATGTGTAAATACAATGAAATAATGTGAAATGATATTAAAGTCCAAATATACAGACTATTGTTCCCAATTCTGAGTGGTCATCTGGTGATAGATGGTATCAAAATCACAGTTCACAGAGCAAAGAGTAAACAGTCCTCCTCACGATATATTCAACCTGCAGATGTATGACATAAAGCAGAGAAACAGGACATTGCGCTGTATATCTGGTTGCCAAATGTGCCCTTATGATCAAAGCTCAATGAGATGCCTACTTACTAGAAGTAGATAGGATGCATGCAGGGGAGAGAATCTGTACTTGGAGCCTTCTGAGTCCCGGTCGCCTCTGATGTAACACGAACCCCTCGTGGTATCCTCCGCTTCCGTGGACGTCAGGCAGGTCTCCCTTTCAGGAACGTAGTTTCCTGGATCAGCTTCAGGATTCCTTCAGCCTCTTATTTCCTCCAGTGGGGACAAAAGAGGGCAAAGGATTGCGCAGTAATAAAAAAACTTTAATGACGCCTACCTAAACAAATAAAATACTCACAAAAGACGGTGAGTGTAAAAACAAAGAAGTGCCCGACCCAGCACAACCCAAACGCCGCACTCAGTCTTTGAATGTCCTCCTCGGTGCCGCGTGTACCTCGCGGGATTCCGGCGCGGTTTGGATGACGTCACCGTCTCCTCTTCAATGACTAGCAGCTTGAGTGTGTGGGGCAGTACCTCTTAGGCTCCTCCCTCCTGTCATTTTTGGTCCAAAGTGGCTCCTGTACACAAGGGGTTAAACTGGGGCTATATATTGCACATGGGATTGACGAGGCTCCACAAAACCCTGACGAAGTGACGTTCCCCGTCACGAAACGCGTAGGGAGGAGCCTAAGAGGTACTGCCCCACACACTCTAGCTGCTAGTCACTGAAGAGGAGACGGTGACGTCATCCAAACCGTGCCGGAATCCCGCGAGGTACACGCAGCACCGAGGAGGACATTCAAAGACTGAGTGCGGCGTTTGGGTTGTGCTGGGTCGGGCACTTCTTTGTTTTTACACTCACCGTCTTTTGTGAGTATTTTATTTGTTTTAGGTAGGCGTCATTAAAGTTTTTTTATTACTGCGCAATCCTTTGCCCTCTTTTGTCCCCACTGGAGGAAATAAGAGGCTGAAGGAATCCTGAAGCTGATCCAGGAAACTACGTTCCTGAAAGGGAGACCTGCCTGACGTCCACGGAAGCGGAGGATACCACGAGGGGTTCGTGTTACACCAGAGGCGACCGGGACCCAGGAGGCTCCAAGTACAGATTCTCTCCCCTGCATGCATCCTATCTACTTCTAGTAAGTAGGCATCTCATTGAGCTTTGATCATAAGGGCACATTTGGCAACTAGATATACTGCGCAATGTCCTGTTTCTCTGCTTTATGTCATACATCTGCAGGTTGAATATATCGTGAGGAGGACTGTTTACTCTTTGCTCTGTGAACTGTGATTTTGATACCATCTATCACCAGATGACCACTCAGAATTGGGAACAATAGTCTGTATATTTGGACTTTAATATCATTTCACATTATTTCACTGTATTTACACATGCGCCAGGTTTATGTCTATTTTTGTATTTATAACCTTGAGATTGTATTTGCTGTACCCCAGTGACGACTGCAAGATCAGGTATCTGATCACTGAGCTTGCCGCCCTCGTCAGTGAAGATTTGAGAACCAGAGCTGCAGAAGTGAAATACTGGTTTCCTATTACTTATTTCCAATAATCATTATTAAAGTGATTATTTGAAATCAATATAGATTTGCTGTAAGTTGAAATGTTTAATGTTTTCACGTGGACTTCAATATGAAAGCCCTTTAACGATGTCTTGTGCTTGCTTGTCTCTTACTTTGAAACACAGCTAAAAAAAATGAAATGAAAATGAAATAAAATAAAGAGATAGAAAGAAAAAGATAGAGCCCGGCAGAATATGGAGACTTTGGGGCCCATTCTAGTAGCTTCGAAGTGTGATTGGCATGCTTTGCTATTCTGTAAGCCAGGGGTTCTCAACTAGAAATAGGTGAATCCGCCCAAATCCGTTTCCCGGATTTTCTCGCATTTCCCCCCAAAATCTATTTTGCTGTGTAAAATCCGTGGATGGATTTGGTCGGTTTTAATCCGCGCGGATGCATCGAAATCCGCCATTGGATACAACCCATTGATGGATTTGTAGAGTCCGCGTATCCAGCCATCCGTTGGCGGATTCTAAAGAATCAGATTGGATTCTGCAAATCCGCCCACGGGCTGCGGAACACGCCGGATGTATTGGTAGTAATAAAAATGTGCAAAATACGAATCGCCCTTTTTGACATTGATCCGCTGAAATTTGCGGACCAAAGGAACCGGCCGATCCGCTGAGGATTCAAATCCGTCCCCAAAATTCACCTACTCTATTCTCAACACCAGTCCTCAAGCTTCCCCAACAGGTCAGGTTTTCAGGATATCCCTTTAGCCACCTGTGCTGAAACCATCAGAAGACTGAGCCACTGATTGGGCCACCTGTGCTGAAGCAGGGATATCCTGAAAACCTGACCTTTTGGGGGGGTCTTGAAGACCGGAGTTGAGAACCCCCGCTGTAAGCCCTGCTCCCATGTCCGATCCGTGCCTAAAAGGCTTTTTTAGAAGCGGTTTCACTCCGGCTCCGCCAATCCGATTGGTTTGTCAAAAAAGCCTCAAACTCGTATTGTTTGACTAGAAGTCCTATTCTAGTTTGCAAATGTTTCTAAAAACCCTCATTTTTTTTTATGCCACCACAAGGGCGGCGACATTGGTTAGGCATGGCCTGAAATCTGAGTTTGACTTACAGAGTAAAATCTATAAATCAGACTGGGGATGGAGTTTGCAGCACCTCAAGTCATTCTGCTTCTAAGGCTACGGCCTCAGTGTTCACTGCTGCACGCGCCTGGCGGCCTGGCGGCGTATGCACGGGTGAAAGGCGTGGTCTGTGGTTGAGCTGCAGGAGAGGAGCAGGAGATCGCGATTGGAGGGTGTGGAGGGGCCCGGCCATAATGTCACGTGGCTGGTTTGCTCTCATTGGCTGAACCGCCGCCGTGATGTCGCCAATGCTCGGCCGCCAGACCAAAAGACAAAAATCTTGTCTTTGGGCCAAGCTGGTCGCGCATCGCCCCTTGTGAGCGCGCACACACACACGCCGACTGTGGCCTGCCCCATAGAGGGCTGTACCTTGTGTGCGGCGCATAGCCGACGCGCGCGCAGCCGTGGCCACTGGGGACCAAGCCTACAGCAAGTACGATTCATGCGTCATGGCCGTTAAACCCGACAGCTTGTCACTTTTTTTTCCAAGCGGTTTACAATAGATAATAGTGTTTTTTCCTCACATTTCATTCCGCTGCTTCTGAACTTCAGTGAAAACTTCGGAGCTACGAGAATACGCCCCTTACTGTATGTCTAAACTCCCAAACCACGGAATATATATATATTTATTTTTTACCAATAATATGCAAAAAAGCTCAAAGGGTCTGAAATGATAATAAAGCCGCCACCATAGTGTGTGTTAGTTTTTTCTGCGTTATGAGGCTTGAAAATCCGAATTTCACTTTTGAAAAGCTGCGCTAATGCGTCACAGACCTGGCTGAAGTGTCAGTAGCAGGTGACCCGTCTGGGAGCGCTATATTTCTGACTGTCATACGAGTGGGAATTTGCAGTTTATATCCCAGATTATTCACACACCTTTTCCCATCTCATTCTGCTGTGCTTCTCTCCACCCCAGAGTATGTCAGTGCATCAGTGCTAGACATTAAATAAAAGATGTGGAGCATATGTTTCCTGGCTAAATTGTCTGCTTATTGATAGATGGCAACAATTAGGAAGAGAAATACAGTTCCATTGTGGAGGGTTTATTTTGTCTCACATACTTTTGCTCTCCTCCAAGATTCTATCCTGAAAAGGCATGTACTTTAGAACAGGGACGTGCACACTGCCTGTGCTGCGCCCCACCTGCCTGCTCTCTCCCGCGTCACCTCCCCCCTTACATCAAATGTAGCGTCAAATGATGTGGGGGGTTACGTCACATGACCTCACGTTGCCATGGAGACGCATGGACTGAAGCCGGGTAAGTGAGCCGCGCCCCTCCCCAAAAACGTCTCGGGCACCCCTGCTTTAGAAGACATATTTGAAGTTGATATTTATTTATTTATAAAATGTTTTACCAGGAAGTAATACATTGAGAGTTACCTCTCGTTTTCAAGTGTGTCCTGGGCACAGAGTTATGGGGACAGATACATGGTTACAATACATACCAAAGAACAGATGGGACACCAGCACTCCGAGCATATGGCGATATAAATGGACAGAGAGAACGGTGCAGTAGGGGGAAGAGTAATGAACCAAAAGAGATCTAACCGGATACCACTAGGTCCAGATGGGCCAGTGATCTAGAAAAAAGCCCCCTATATCAGCACTCAATATCACTCTAGAGGGAGAAGTAGCACCGATTGAGTGATTTGTATTATGTATTAGTTACAAATATTTTTTATTGGTGTCATAATAGTAAAATAATGGGGTTAAAACATGAAATACACCGGAGTGGAGGAATACCACTAGACCTCCTGGTACATAGTTACATTAAGTAAGCAAGGTTATACATTATATACAAAACATTGCATGCATAGTACATTGGAACAGCAATACTGCATGTTTTGCTGTTTACAGCTTTTAGCAAATATTGTAGGACCTATATGATTCAATGCCTAATATCATATTTTTTATCTAAAATAGTGTTTACCCTAAGATACAATCCTCCTTTTCTAACTTTATTACTTAGACTGTTATCCATACACCTGCACGGCTCCTCCCCAGATCTATACATACTATCCACAGTTACTAAACTGTGCTGTGCCGTAAGAAACCTTATGGCCTCTTCACTTATGCAATAGTCTACAGTCTACACTGTACCCTATATCCAGGCTTTGATCAATACAACCCTCTCTTCTTCTTTCGTCTTTGGCACCAACTTTTTACTCAAATCGACAACTATTGGACATTTTTCCAACCACATGATCAGGAGGCAAAATGAAACATAGTGCTTGAAAAATAGGCTTGGGGTTTGTGTAGTTTGGTTAAAAACTAGCCATATCCTTGTAGCACGAAGAGTTAACTTTAGATCAAACTTGCTACTGTCCCACACTTGCAATTGCCCTTTATCCAGCTGACTGTGATTTTATTATAAATAACATAGAAACACATTGACATGAAAAGTAATTGCCTCCAACGATAATGACTCGCTTTTCACCCACTGTACTATTATGTACCTTTTTTTTGCTGTCTATCTCACCTTATCCGATTGAGAATGGCTGCCATATATCAGGTCATTTCTAACTCGTAGACGTGCAGTAATGAACTGCAGCAGAATCAAACTATATCTGATGTCAGGTGTCAGAGTGGACAGATATTTTTGGTAACCTGTTTTGCGATAGAAGTAAGTCACATATTCTAAAGAAGCACTGACTCTTACAAATACAAGGATACAAATAGCGTTTATCAGTTCTCCCAGTGAGATTCTCTTTTTGCTTTTTTTTGTAATCTATTTTCCGATACTTCTGAAGGTCTTTTGCACAAAGTTAAACTCCCATAAATTGTTGATGCTAAATTTGAGTGCCTATAATAAAGAGAGATAAAGCTTCTTTGAAGCTTTACTATCAAGCAAGGAAACTGTGTAGGATGTGTTTTCCCAGAGCTTTTTTTCCCTCTTTTTTCTTTGTGTTCATGAACCATTTCCCTGACCTTATCAGAAATAATATAAAAACCTCCATGGCCATGCAATATAACAACGCAGAAGACTAGTTCCCATTAATTCAGAAAACTATGAATATGTAACTGTATCATATGTCTGATATTTTTATGGGACAATCATATTTTTGCTAGAGGTCATGTTGGTGAAATCCATTGCATTTTATTTCAGATAATAATGTAGCAGATAGGCATCTATATTTTTTATATCTCCATCTTTCTATTATTATGTCTTCTGAGTATTTAAAAAACAGTTTTCTCTCTCGCCATGTTATTAGACACATTAATTATGGAGTAACTTGCATCTAACTTGGTTTAGTCAATCTGCAGGGACCTGTCAAATGTTAAACTCTGCTACATCACTAATTATGCTCAATCATAGAATGCTCTGAGTGTCTGTAAGGAGTTAAGTATGATATATAGATTGTTAAATCACATAGATTGCACGATCTTTAGGGCAGGGTTTACCTTTCCACTTTGCCCATTTGGTAATAGGGTTGCCAGGTGTCCAGTATTGAACTGAACTGTCCAGTATTTGGACAGTTCCAGTAAATAATTAGAGATAATACTGGACATGTATGTGTCTGGTATTACCTCTCTGGACATAGTGACCTGACCGGATATGGGGGGCCACAGGATTTCCCTGAGCAGGGAGAAAGCAGGACTGTTGCCAGGGGGCTGGGCAGCTTCCTCCATCCTGATGGCTGCATTACCAGCAGCTGCCAATCAGAAGGAGGTGGGGCCAAGACGAGGAGGAAACGGCATGGAACGGAGAGAGGTGATAGGCGTGTGAGTGTTTGTCAAGCGCTTCACATCTTACACCATTGTGTCTAGTATTTTTAGAGAACCCCACTGGCAACCTTATTTGGTTTGTGTGCAGTTCTTATTACGTTTAGTGTATAAACTTTCCCTGGAATATCCATATGGTCTATATGATTATGAAGTTCTATGTACATGGTTTGTAGTGGCACTATAGAAAATGTATTATTAACGTTTATTTCTACCTTATTTTCCTTTCAATATAGTCACTCATCCTATCCCATGGCCTCTATCATGACATTTAAAAAAAAGAAAAAAACAGCTGCAAAACAATGTTACATTTACTGAAGTATTGTACTATATGTTGTGTCATTTTTTGTATTGCGCTGGGCCTTTCTGTTGTTGAATGTTACATTTATATTTCCCTAGACAAATAGAGTTATTGTAGTCCCTAAATTATACACCAACCATCCAACAGATCTTACAAGACTTTGAAGAATGGCAAAAGCGGACTTCTTGGGTCGCTTCGATCTTATAAAAATGATCTAATTCCCAAGACTCCTATACAAAATTAAAATGCTCCCGATATACATGAAAAATAAAGATATAAAAGTACTAAACAGTAGATTCCAAAAAAGTATCTGGGCCGGACATAAACTAGAATCAGTTTATTAAAATTGCCACAAACTAAAGGAAATGAGTTCGTACATTTTCCAAATATTAAGCTATATTCAGCCTAATCCGATTTGATAGAGACTGAATTCTGGATACCAATACATTTACAGATCAACATCTGGCAGGCCAGACAAGTTAAAAAATACATATTACATTCACCAACTTGTAAGATCCCAATAGAATGTAAAAATAACACTTTGCTTATAAATCCATGCAAAGCCTGGAAATCCATGAGACAATCACTCCAAGTGAGGAAACATCACTCAATAACCCGGATAACCTAGATTTTCAAAATGGCGCAGCTAGTGCAAGATTTAGAGTATGAAAACATAGGCATAAAAACAATCAAATACATTTACAAAATGGCCAAATCAAGTCGTTTCAAGAATTAAAAGACAAATATAATATCCCAAACAAGGACCTATTTCCATTTCTTCAAGCTAGATAGTGCACAGGAAATTCTCAAAAACATTGCTAATAGAGCTGAATATACATAACTAGATAAGCACATAAATATATACACAGCTTTAAGAATTTACACTTCAACCATTTACAAAATAGGTAAAGAACAACATGATTACACAAAAGCTCACGTTGATATGTATAATCACGGGTTTTCCACACCTGGACATGGGAGATTCTAGGGGGTCTGATTTAATAGATTAAAAGCAACGTAATCTGCATACTTCCATGAAACACAATAACAGCCACAATCCATCATTGGGGGAGTCCACCCACTGGGCACATGTGCCGGACTGCAGCAGAGACTGAGGAAGGGCACAAGGTATGGCTAGTAACAAAAGCAAAGTTAATCTCTCTTCTCATTGTGTCTCTATTTCATGATTCTTATTTAGTATGTATATGATGATGTAGTAAATGTCTTTTCATCAACACTCAAACCGAGGGCCGCAGACAGATTTCCCGGGGCCCAGGACTACAGTTTTGACCCGTGCCCCCCCCCGCCCCCCCCGCACTCCCACCCCCGCTAAAATGGCAGTTTTGCAGGCTCCTACCCCACTACCTCACGAGCCCCATCCTCTCCCCGTGTATTTCTCTCCCCTCCCTTTGTCTCTCATTTCCCCCCCTCTCTTTTTCACTCACTCTCCCCCTTCTCACTCTCCCGCCTCCCTCTTCCACCCTGTCTCTCCTCTCACACTCTCCTCCCCCTCCGCTATAACTTAATTACCCCCCTCTCCCTCAATCCTCCTCCCTCCCCACACACACACACATTCCCCACCACACACAATATCTCCCACACAAAATACAATAGCAAACCACCCCCCAAAATACAATACCCCCTCCCCCAAAATACAATACTGCCCTCCCCAAAATACAACCCCCCAGAATAAAATACCCCCTTCCCCAAAATAAAATACCCCCACCCCTAAATACAATAAACCCCCTCCCCCAAAATACAATACCCCCCACACACACAAAATACAACACCCCCACACACAAAATAAAACACCACACACAGACACAAAATACAATACCCCGCACACAAAATACAATACCCACACACAAAATACAATACCCCCCACACACACACAATACAATACCCCAACACACACACAAAATACAATACCCCCCCCCCACACACACACCAAAGCCACACAAAATACCCCACGCACTCACACCCCTACCTAACTTTGGGGTGGTCTGAGGCCTCTGGTGCGCCGGCTGCTGCCGGTACTCTCTCTCACGCTGGGCATCCCTGTGAGACCGGGCCTTACTCCCGCTGGTGTGCGTCGGAGTCGAGCCCGCCTGGAAGTCACACTCGGCTTCCGGCGGGAGATAGACCCCGCTTGGCAGAGAGGGGACAGCAGCTGCTGGAGAAAGCTGAGGCCCGGCAGCCGGACGCAGAAGTTGGGCCTGGTCGGGCCCAACTTCCAGTGTGGGCCGGGACCCTCGCAGCAGCCGGGCCTGTGACATTTGTCCCAGCTTCCCCCCCCCCCTATCGGTGGCCCTGCTCAAACCCACCAGGGATAGATGACATCAATAGGTCCATAGTCTTATAGTCCATTGGTAAAAAAAGATCTGGAACTGTTACATGTAATTAGTAGGTCTGACAGTTTGAATTGGTTTATTCTCTGTTCTTTTCTCTTCTCTTATGCTCTTATGTTCGCACATCTAACCTTAGCTCTTTAGGGAGAGTCTAATAGAATCAAAATGGAACAACAAACGCACAGGACAACTGTGAAAATAATAAAGGCACAACACATCTATAATCATCACAAACCATAGGCTTGAACAGGACTACAATAACAGGGATTACTTTTCACTGAGATGACAGGACACATGCTCAGATATACTTACGATACTTCTGTCAACCAAGGTTGCCTCCTTCTATTGAAGGCTAACCCGGAGATCACATTTGTTTACATTTATCTTCTTTATATATTTTATTTCTCTTACCGGAATCCTCCTCCGCAAATATCGTCAACATGGCTGCACGACGTCAAATGGTACCGCGTTCCCATGATAACGGGACACTTTATGGTGCCGTGGCATCACGTGATGCCACATTATCATGGCAACGTGACGCCACATAGCGTCCCGTTGTCATGCCACGCGGCCCCATTTTAAGTCGCGCAACCATGTTGACGGGATTTGCAGGGGGAGATACCGGGAGGATGCCAGAGTTTGCCAAGAGATACCGCCGCCACCCGGAGATTTACAAGGTAAACCCATAGCTCGGAGATATGTGGCCGAAACCCGTAGTCTCTGGGTCAAAACCAGAGTGGTGGCAACCCTGATGTCAACCAATGTAATGTATTGTTGCTGTACCAGTGTCGTACCTCTGTGACAGAGCTTGGTCCTTTCTCATGATCTTGTACAATCTGTGTAAACACTCAACACGTGAAATAAAACGTTATAAAAAAAAAAAAAGTTACATTTATATTTTCCACCATAAAAATGAATCCTTTTTATGAAAAAAAAAAAAAGATTTTGTGAGACGTTTTTGCATTCAATAAGCAAACAGCAGGACTTTAACGTTCAAAAGGCAGCAGAAGTAGGGGGGCAAGCGAAGAATTGGTTTTATTATACAGTACAATACAGAATCTCTCAGGAACAGCCTCACAGTTCTGAAACGTTACAAGACTTACGTAATAAATAGTGTAGGCAGCTAAGAGCCCAGGATTGTGCGTCTTTCCTATAACTCACATACGCTATAAATAATGTGCTAATTGTTTCTGAGGCACCTCCCTTTTTCGGCGTGATTTTGAAGGTTTCTTTTTGTTGTCTATTTTTTTTAAGTGTGACTGTAATATTCACTTCTTAGGGACATAGGGGCCTATTCTATAAGCGTTCATAAAAAAAAATCCCCGAGCCGTTTCCGCCGCCAGTTTCTTGACCGTTGCTATCACGGTATTCAGAAAGCCTCGATTACGTGTGATAGCAGAATTCCCAAAACAGGAGAGTAGCCGGCGATGTGATGATCGCCTCTCTGAAAAAGGCTTACCCGGCGATTCAGGAGAGAACAGGTATTCAGCAATACATGTCACCTAAACTAGAATCAGAGAAATCTCACCATTGTTTACAGCGGGGGGCGATCAAATCCAGTACTCAAGGGCAATCGCCAGGTCGCGCTTTAAGGCTATCCCTGCTTCAGCAAAGGTTGCTTAATCAACGACTCAGTCTGTTGGGGGTCTTGAGGACTGGAGTTGAGCGCCACTGGTTTACAGCAACTGGTTAATCCCTGCAGCGTCTATCAGCGGCTTTGCACACACAGCGCTTTTTCAAGACAAACTATACTTCAGTTTTTCAAGATTTTATAATGCATTTCCCCCTTGTCCTAGGGCTGCTGTTTTAAGACATTACACGAACAGCAATCAAAATCATTTACCCTCAGCAAACATCTGAAAGAAATAAAATGTACCTACAGATGTGGTAACCGGCAATTTGCCGTAATCAAAATGATGTTTTGTGTGGCGCGGAGAACTGTGCAATCACAGATCTCCAATCAAAGAGAAAGCAGGTGCCTCGTGTGGGTGAGAAAATGTGTGTGCGTGGGGGAGGAGGGGGGATCCACGTCTTAGTGAACTTTTACAGTTGTGAACAAAAATCAGATTGATCATACAACAACCTGCCGCTCGCACATAAACCAAATCAGGTCTCATTATCCCATTACATCTCCTGCAGTCACTCCCATGCTTCGCCAATGCTCAGGCACTGTGTAAACCAAAGCGCTGTAAGAAAGAGACAAGAAGAACCCAAGAAACGGTTTCTAGGGTGAATGCTCCAACGGCCCAGGAATCCAATACATTGGTTATTGGTGGATGCTGCATTGTGCAGGGCTGTTGAAAAAAAACTGTCAATACATTTTGATTTTTTTTTAACTTCCTTATTCTGTTTATCGGTTTGTAAAGACAATATTGTTGTGGCATTTGAGATGTTGGAAGGTGACACTGTGTGCTCATTTGCATGTAATAACCCAGAATCCCTGGCTGCACTAGAAGCACTGTATGCTAAGATAATGTGGAAACGCAGGGTTGCAGACATGTGAATGTGCTCACCAGTGAGATTTTTATTTGCTGAAGGAATGCTTGCAATGTGTTGATATGAGTCTTGAATGAGCTGTAATTTCTCTTCTGGCGCTGGAAGGTATATTATGGACTAGCCCCACTTAGTAATATGGGCCACAATGTTTAATGTCAACATCTCTTGCTGTGATTACAGATGCAGCCACCAGTGTCCGATCACTTGCCTGGTTAAAAACGAAGGCACCTCACAGTAAATGCCTCAACATTTCTGTGAGATGCTGCTGCCAGGCTAATGGCACATTGGATGAACACAGCAGGGGTCCCTGTAGTCCCATTCAGTTTGAATGGGACTGCAAGGACCCCCCGCTGTGTTAACCCGATGGGCCATTAGTCTGGCTGCAGAAATCTCACAGAAAGGTTGCAGTCTATTGGGAGACTGCCCCAGATTTTCCAAGGCAAGTGATCTAATACTGGTGGCTGCATCTGTATTTCAAGCACTGATCATTTTGAACGCAGCATCCCAATGTACACAGTCAGTCCTGTCACATCTCACTCATGTTAATTACATCTTAGTAATTGGAAGGCTGTCTCACTCACTCAGGGAGCTATATACACTTCAACTGTCAAAATCATGTCATTAACGTTTTCTGCTCCACTGTATTAGATCACGTGTCGTGTGTGTGGAGATCGGGGAGAAAATGCTGATTTTGATTGAATCAGAAATGTTGTTTTTTTTCCTACGCATCATAGTATGTGTGAGGGCAGAGTAGATATGAAGCCTTGTACTAAAGAAAGGGTTTATTTTTCCAGTTAGCAAAGGAGGCTGGGAAGTTTTTGATATTTAAAAGAAAGATTGGCCATGATTGCGGCAAAGAAGCCTAAAAGCCTGGCCTAAATTGCAACTCCCCCCACACAGCAAATACAGGTGACAACTTCCAACTGTACATCTTAGCGATACATTTTCAGTTACTCACTAAGCACAGTTGCCGAATTGATGTGCTGTATACACTACAGTAGTTTTGCTCACTGCTGTTCTGCAGATAAAAAGCTTTTAAGCTTGGGGCTAAGGAGAGAAGAGACCTACTGTATAGGGAGAGGCAACACAGCTATGAGCAATTTCTGTATGCAAAGAACTATTCCATCTTATTTAGTTGCATTGATTCCACATATACCATTTTCCATTGTTCGGAATCTTACCCCCTAGTATTAAATACAAAATATGAGATCTTTATGTAACGCACTATCAGTTTTTTTTTACGTGTGCAAATAACAAACTAAGTTGATCTGGGGTATAACACGCAACTTCTTTTGGAAATGAACGACAGAACCGCGACAGAATTTGAATAAGAGAATATGGGGGTTGTGGTTTACTATACCAAAAAAAGCATTAAAACCATAGTGAGGAAAAAGCTCAATACTACTCAATACCCAGCAGTGAGACGTGTGTGTCTCCATTCTATTGTATTGGATATTGGGAGTATGATAAGAGAGAGGTTTAGAGGTTATTGGATATATGGGTCATACAGTATGTACCAAGGCAAGAGGGGTGCAATTCTGAGACAAACATTGCTCCAGGTATATCAAAGAAGAAAATCATTTTGTTTTTAACGGACCAGTTCTTCATCGATGAAATTATAGTGTACAAAGCTTTGGAAACCTCATCGATTTCTTCTTCAAGTGCGCTGTGTCACATTGTACACTTGAAGAAAGCTATGAGGTTTTGAAATCTTTGTACACTTTAATTTCATCTATGAAGGCAGAGCATATGAAGTCCTGTACTAAAGAGAAGAGAGTAGGAGCAGGAGCAGGAGCGGTGGATGTCTACTAGAACGACTCCTTTCAATAAAATATTTCTCTTTGATACAGTTTGCCCCAAAATGTAACCATTTGCCTTTTGATTCAGAAATGTGTGGAAGAAGATATGGAAAGCCTTGTTGGTTTAGGAACCCTACTGGTTATAGAATTTGGACGGTGGGTATTGACATGCCCCAGATTAGTTGTCATATTGTATCTGCCCTATTAAATCAACTCTAGTCACTAAGGGAAACCAGTTTGGAAAGCATGTGGCACGTTCAGTAGCTATAAGAGTCAGCACTTGCCAGATTGCAATTTGCAGACATCAGCCAAGAGACAATGGTTCATTGTTGTGCTTACTGATACATTAAGCCGCAACTGTATCCCTCCAGCTTAAGTGATTGGGAATTTAATGTGTAAGTGGGATAAAGGGCTCACTTGGGTATAAAAATTAATATTTTGGTATTTAAGAACTGTAGAGACATTTAATATGGAGCAAAGTAGGTGGAACAACCTATATTAATGTATTACCAGGGCATACTTGTATAATTTTAGATTTATTATAAGGGGATGCCATTTACGTATCTGTGAAATCCCGGTCTGTTCCTTCTCCTGGCACTGACAAGAGAATTTAAAGCTTTTCCTGGGTGACTGAAAAATCTGTTATTATATTTGTTTGTGTTCCATAACAAAGCAAATCCCCAGAGTGTTCAGTGAGTTGGGCAAGTAAGGAATTACCAAAGATTACTGGCTCCATCTGTTTTCTCAGGTTTGGCGATTAGGCAGCATTCAGCAATAATTCCTAAAGAAATTCAATCAAGTTCCAGTTTAATAGGGGAAAAAACTGGAAAAGGCATGTGAAAAAATCACCCAGCTTTAAACCCCGTTCCAGAAGGGCTTGCGGCTTTAAAGTCTCCACATCTATTTATATATAGAATAAAATAATGAAAGGACTTGATGTTGAAGTGTGATGGAATAAGAAGGTATGGAAAAATGTGTGTGCAGTTTTTGTTAAATGTGTGAAATGCCAACGTTTGCTTTTTCTGCACTTCTGAGCAAATCATTTATCTATCGTTTGTCTGGGGCTCAGAAATCTTGTGAAATGGGTAAAAAAAAACTAAGTAGCAAAATTTTATTGTTCTAATGATGTTAAACGTGACCTGGCTTCTATTTTTTAATTCAGAGACCCACTGTTTTGTTCATTGGAGCATTATATTAGTTACAAACTATTTTTTTCTTAATACTTTATGATTTAATAAATAAAAAAAATCTCTCTTCTCTGCTCTCATAAGATCCTGAGTGAGAGATTACTTATAGATTGCAAGCTCCTTGGGGCAGTACCCTCCTTCCCTACTGTAACAATGTATTTTAATGCTCATCTTACTTTTTTCCTCCTCCGGCCTTATTGTACTGTGCTACGGAATATGCTGGTGCATTATAAATAAATAATAATAATAACCCCATTGATTAGAATTGAGCTTCGAGCCTTCCCTACCGAAGCAGCTTCACATCAAGTAGAACAGTGTCTGAGTCTCTCTCCCATTCCTTATGTAGCAGAATGCAGGGAACACAAGTAGCATGCCTGTATTTTCAGGATTCCACTTGAAATTAAGAAGGCTTTGGACATCTGTACGGCTCATTCAAGTGTCTTCTGGCATGGCGCCATTTAGTGAAAACGGGCCTTCATGTTGGGTTATCACAAAATGATTTAACTTCGAAAAATACACTGGTAACCAATGACCATTGAGAGATCAGAGATTTAAAAACCCACAGAGATCAAAACATTAAAGTGTACGAAAATGAAGCATAAAAGCGACATCATACTGTGACACATTCATTTCCATTGTAAACGCATTCCGCCGACAGGGTTTAAAGCAGCAGCCCAAGCTACCATTTAAAAAAAAAATCCCCTTTAATATGTGCATCAATACAATCCACACATAAGTAATTAGCTAAGTTGCCCATCGATGTGTTCTTTCGTGATCGGTCGGTGAAGATTCAGCTCGGGGGTTGTCAGTGCAGCAGAAGGGGACTAAAGATGCAAAGTTCTGTGGGGAAGATCATGTGACCAGGCAGTCACTAGATACAATTGGTGCATTGCTAGAGAGAGGGCAGGGCTCAAAAAAGGGTTTGCACGAGCATGTTTCAGAAGAGTAAGGGGATGTGACTTTGTAAATGGTTGCTTTAGAAACAAAAAATGCTTTTTACATTATGATACAATAAAAATGTCATTCAGAGTTGTTGTTGTTTTTATTTTATTTTAATGCTACACGTATTTTCTCATAGTACAGAACGGATTTATTAAAAAACAAACACACATGTAGGATGTTGCTTGGTCTGCAGCTTTAAGTTCCAAACGACTGTTCTGCATTTTTACGTATTTTATTTGTTTTCTTTTTTTCCCTCCAAATATACACACCACTTTAATTTTACAACAAAATAGCAACTAAATGAAAAGTATGGACATTTCTAAGAGAACTGAAAAAAGTGCTTCGTGTGCTGCCAAATAAAATATAAATACAGGGCCGAAAAATTATTTGCACGCAGGATCATCTTTCATCTCCCTAGTTGGACTGTTATTCACAGCAGGTATGCAAGCAGCAGGGTGTTGACATGCTTTACCAAGAAACCGCAAGCATAGCACAGTTCCATTTTTAAACTCCATATACAGCTGTGAAAAAAGCAGCCTCATATATTCTAACTATATTCTTAGAAGGATCTGTTATAAAATGACTGGTCACTGTCCTGTGACTTCATAGGTTCCTCTATTACAACTGTGGCTACCACTGGTTACCGCAAGGTGTAGGGTTTTGAAACCCAATATAAATAAAAGAAAAAAAAACACTTTATTTATATAGGAAGCAAACACGACAAGTTTCTTTTTAGGAATGTTTAAATTAGCGCCAAGAAGTGATTTACACTGTGAAGCTGGTTACAAAGTTATTTTTTAGTGAACTAAGTTCGGACGCCCCCTTTAAAATGAAATTCTGCACAATGCAAATTCCTCTACATGCATAATGCCGGCAGCTCTTCAGTGGAACATTCGTCATATTTACGACTGTTATTGTACATATAGGAATTCAAACAAATATATCTAATATTATAGGCTAAAGCTCTGAAATTCCGGGCATTATTGAAATCCCTGCTCTCTGATTGGTTAAAATTCCGGGCATTATCCATTCAGTAATGCCCGGAATTTTTGACAACTTGCCAATTCACCTTTCAGAGATGCAGGGAGGTGCGGCTGAGAATTTAAAATTAAAAATCTCTCCCCCTCTCACCTCTCTCCCCCTTCACCTCTCTCTCCCCCAATCACCTCTCTCTCCCCCATTCACCACTCTCTCCCCCCTCCACCTCTCTCCCCCCTTCACCTCTCTCCCCCCTTCACCTCTCTCCCCCCCTCACCTCTCTCTCCCCCCCTCACCTCTTTCCCCCCCTCACCTCTCTCTCTCCACCCTCACCTCTCTCTCCCCCCTCACCTCTCTCTCTTCCCCCTTCACCTCTCTCTCCCCCTTCACCGCTCTCCCCCTTCACCTCTCTCTTATTCCCCCCCTACTGTCTCTTATCCCCCCTAACCTCTTATTCCCCCGTCACCGCTCTTCTCCCCCTCTCCCCCCTCACCTCTTCCCCCCCCTATCTCTCTTCCCTCTCTCACCTCTCTTTCCCCCCTCACCTCTCTTCCCCCCCCTCACCTCTCTTTCCCCCCTCACCTCCCTTCCCCCATCACCTCTCTCTCTTCCCCCTCACCTCTCTCTCTTCCCCCACCTCACCTCTCTCTCTTTCCCCCACCTCACCTCTCTCTCTTCCCTAGGGTTGCCAGGTGTCCGGTATTGAACTGGACTGTCATGTATTTGGATACTCTGTCCAGTAAAAAATGAGAGGTACTGTAATAATGGACATGTATGTGTCCAGTATTTTCCTCCCTGGACATAGTGACCTGACGCACCTTTCACCATTGAGACCAGTATTTTCGGAGAAGCCACCTGGCAACCCTACTCTTCCCCCCACCTCACCTCTCTCTCTTCCCCCACCTCACCTCTCTCTTCCCCTCTCCTCACATCTCTTCTCTTTCTTATCCCCCCTTCACCTCTTCTCCCCCTAACCCCTCACCTCTCTCTATTTATGAAAAAAGCCTACATTTAGCTTATAATAGTAATAATCCCCTCAGAACAGGGCATTATTGGCTAGTAATGCCCTGTTTTTCAGGGATTATTACTTAATTATAGGCTAAAGATGTTCAATTCCGGGCATTATTGAAATAACTAAGGTTTGTGTGTCTGTGTGTTATGTGGCTGTAAAGGGGACAGCAGTCTGTTTTGTTGATGTGTGTCTGCTGTGTGTGTGTGTGTGTGTGTGTGTGTGTGTGAGTTTTGTGGGTGGAGGGGGGGAGGTTGCAGTGTGTGTGTTTTGTGGATGGAGGAGGGGTTCAGAATGTTTTGTGTGTGTGTGTGTGTGTGTGTGTGTGTCTGCAGTGTGTGGGATTACAGGGGGGCTGCAGTGGGTGTAGGGAGGGGGCTGCTGCTGTGTTTTGTGGATGTAGAGGTGGCAGATTGTTTTGTTGGTTTGTGTGTGTGTCTGTAGTTTGTGTTTTGTGGGTGCAGAGGGGTGCTGCAGTGTGTGTTTTGTGGATGCCGAGGGGTGCAGAGTGTTTGTATGTGTGTGTGACTGCTGTGTGTGGGTTTACAGGTGGCTGCAGTGGGTGTAGAGGGGGCTGCTGGTGGGTGTTTTGTGGATGTCGAGAGGACAGCAGTCTGTTTTGTTGGTGTATGTGTGTCCGCAGTGTGTTTTGTGGGTGTAGAGGGGTCTGCAGTGTGTCAGTGGGTGTAGAGGACGGAGGAATGCTGCAGAGTGTGTTTGTGTGTGTGTGTGGGGGGGGGTGGGTGTGTTTTGTGAGTGTAGTGGAGGAGGGCTGCAGTGTGTTTTTTGGGTGTACAGGAGGGGGACTGCAGAGTGTGTTTGTGTATATAGAGGGGATTACAGTGTGTTTGTGTATATAGAGGGGGGCTGTGTGTATGTACAATTTCCTTTTAATAAACTTGCAGTAAAAGCAAAAGAATGTAGACAATCATGCTGATAAAAATCAATATGACTACATCTTACTTAATGTTCGCTCGTTAGTATTGTTGGAGCTCCAATGTCTGTGATTTATACTATGCGGAAAACTAATAAAACTATTTGAAATAAAAAAAATCAATATGACTACAAAAGTGTCTATCTTTTTTAAATGAAAAATGTAAAAAGCCTACTGTACATTTGGCCTATAATAGTAATAATCCGCGCAGAACAGGGCATTACTGGCCAATAATGCCCTGTTCTGCGCGGATTATTACTTAAATAACGTACTTTCTGGCAAAATTAAGTTTATATCTGCCTTGTGTGTGCAAAATAAAGGATTGCCGTTTATCCCGTTATTGAGGTGTTTTAGTGGTTTCATGTACAAAAACGGGGTTTTACTTTTCTAATATAGGGGGGTGAAGGCGTAAAGTCCCTGACTGAAAACAATGACACTGACTTTAATGACACTACTTCAAATCCATTCCTTGTGACCTTGGCCAAGTCACTTTATCTCCCTGTGCCTCAGGCACCAAAATTAGATTGTAAGCTCTGTGGGACAAAATGCTGTGTCCAGCGCTGTGTACTGTAAGTGCTATGTAAAAAAAAGAAAAAGAAGATATTATTACAAGTACCAGTTTGGTCTCATTCTTTGGTTGTTCATAGAAGTGTCTAAAGTATCAACTATTGTGTAACCTTTCCGTACTTATCAGAAGGTTAACATTATTTGCTTTCAGAAGAAGATTTCAGCAATGGCTATGGATATGTTCCCATTAATTAATCTGCAGAATCCCACACTTTATCTTCAGTTTCAGTATGTTTTACATTCATATTGTGAAAGGTCATCTCTATTTAGCTAGCACAACACAATGACAAAATGTTACATGGACTTTTAACACTGAGCAGTACTTTTACCTCGTTGTAGAGTCCCTAGAGCAGCGGTGCGCAAACTGGGGGGTGCAATCCCCAGGGGGGGGCTCAAGACTGACTGCGGGGGGGCCCTGGGTTTACAGAGGCCCTGCACGCTTCCCGAAGGCACTTAAATTAAGTGCCATGGGAGCTGCAGCGCCTCTGTAAACCTGACTTACCTTGGCTCTGGCGGCTTCTTAGATGCGTCGCCATGGCAATGCGCCGTGATGTCATATGACATCACATTGCTATGGCAACGTGACGTCATGCCGCCGGAGCCGAGGTAAGCAGGGGTCGGGGTGGGGGGGTCGCGGAGAGAGGGGAACCGCCGGCAGGGGGACACAGGGAAAAAAGTTTGCACCCCCCTGCCCTAGTGAATGAACGCATTTTTTTAAAATTTTTATTTCTAAACCATGAAACAGGTTTTTTTCCCCTTACTTTTTTTTTTACTGAAACTTGTGTTTATTGAAGTACAAATTACATGTCATTCTCAATATGGCCAAAATAGTTCCTGACCTTTATGATTTGTTCCTGGATATTCATATTTATTAAGAACAGCCCAATATTTGTGATGTTTAGAATTAATTGAACATTTATTGTTTTATCTCCAGAATATATTATTATTATTATTATGAATATCATCGTTTATTTGTGATGTACCAACTTTTTCCGCTGTGCAGTTCAATGGATCTACAGAGATTTGATCATTATATAAACAGAGTTACATGGAAATTAGGACAGACATGCACAAACAGATACAGAAGGTAATGAGGGCCCTGTTCTGAGAGCTTACAGTCTGGAGGGAATGAGGGAAAATGTTGAAACAAAAGGTAATGTGGCTGCTCATTGTGGGATGGTTTATACATCAGGAGGGTGTATGGTCCAGCTTGACAGCTGATCCCGTTACGATTTGAGCGCGGGGATGTTACAGGGTGGGACATAGTGTGTAGATTGGTCCAGACGTACAGCTCTTCCCAATGTGTTCAATATGTCTTTCCAATCATCGTGAGATGTCTCTATCTGGAGGTCCCTTGCCTTCCTGAGATTTATAAACAAAACAGAAAGGCCCAGCACAACATACAAAATGACATAACATACTGTATAATACAATACTTCAGTGTTTATCTGCTCATGAGTAAGGGTCATTTAATTAATCCCTTTGGCCAAAAGGTTATAAGCCTGCAGCCACTTCATGGCATGACCAATCTGCAGGTCCTAACACTACCTGGCACAATTCTCATGTACCTCTTTTTTCTGCTTGAGGGAGAAAGACCGTACTGGGCCAGTGATACACAGGAACATGATAAATCTGCTAATTGGAAAGTGGGGCAGGGCGAGCTTTAATCCATAAGGAGGAGGGGCCACACCTCCAAGCAAAAACAGTTCCATAACCCATCAAGCTTCCTATGATTTATGTTCTTTGGCATCATCTAATGGTGCTAAGTCTCTATGGAGAGTAGTGATAAGACCTTTTTGGTATTCCTCCTTGCTACATCGATCCTCAATGTAGAGGAGTCTGCAAATTCCTTTCCTATGGCGATGCCATTGATGAAGTGTGAGATCTGTAAGTCCGCGTCCAGGGTTATCATGACTGCGAGATCGATGGCACTCACGGTGTGATCAAAATGATGTGCCTTTATGAGGCTGTCCTCAGAGTGCGCATAACAAATACATTTGTTTCCTCACGCGCCGCCCGGGTCACATGAGCAGTTCGCTCAATGAGGGCGAACCAGCTCCCGTGATGTCACGGCCACACCCACGACATGCCCCCTCATCGCGTCCAATTAGAGCGCTCAAATCGCTGAAGCTATAGAGGCAAGCAGGAAGTCACTAGCGCTGTCGCCAGCACGCACCACCCATGGACTCGGCCTAGGAATCTTAAGAGTTCCGAGCCAGCAGCTCATATTTTCAAACACAATTCCTCGAGTTTAAGGATCTTGCCTCTGTATTACATGTTTCCTATATCTTATATCCCTTTGTCTTTCCATATACAACCTGGCCAAAGGTTGGGTTATTGAACAGGGGAAAAATGAAACACAAGAGCGCACCAAGGGTCAAGATTTAATAAAACAATGTGATAAATAACAAGTAAAAACTTACATATAAGGATATATAAGTCCAGTAGAGCAGTGCAGGGGCAACAGTCCTGGTGGTGTCCTAGGCGCAGGGGGATGGTGCTGAGGCTTACTGGTCAGTCCCGCACGCTAGGGCTGGCTGGCTCGGCACCACGTTGTTGTTACTTCCGGGTTGCGGCTTCTCGCAGGACCCGTGTATAGTAGCCCACCACAATCGCCGGTTCTCCAGTATGAAACTCACTCCGGCTAACCGAAAGAGTCTCTAAATGATTGTAAAAGTGCTGGGGCTTGTTCCACCAATAGGCTGAATACCAATGGCACTGTGTGAGCTCCGCAACGCGTTTCACACGATACTGTGCTTCATCAGGCGGTATTTTGGACACCTACAGTACATGGGGGCCTTTTATACAGTCATACTGAGATCCCAATTGGATAATTAGTTAGCCAATGTGCGTAGCATGCACAGTAAGTGCAAGGTAACAGCTAAAATGGGAAGATGTAATGAATACATATGGTGATGCATTATAGCATTTGTACATGCCAATATGTAAATATATATGTATATATAAATTGATGTTTAGTTGGTAATGTTATTTGGAATGAAATATAAAATGAAATTACTGTTCAAGGCCACCCATGTAAATGATAAAACCATAAATAGTCAGGCAATAATACAATAACATTGCAAGACCACATATTGAATCACAATAATACATACAATAAATACATAAAAATACATTAATTTGGAAGGAGAATGAGGTGTGGAAAAAGAAAAAAGAAGAAGGGAAAAAAGAGGAAAGAAATGAGAAAGAAGGAGAGGGGGAGGGAAAAGAGAGGGGGGATAAGGGGGAAAAGAAAAAAATATTTTTCCCCTCCACCCCCCTCCCACATATTTTTTTAAATTTTTTTCTTTTCACACTTATCCCCCCCTCTCTTTTCCCTCACCCCCTCTCCTTCTTTCTCATTTCTTTCCTCTTTTTACCCTTTTTCTTTTTTCTTTTTCCGCACCTCATTCTCCTTCCAAATTAATGTATTTTTATGTAATTATTGTATGTATTATTGTGATTCAATATGTGGTCTTGCAATGTTATTGTATTTTTGCCTGACTATTTATGGTTTTATCATTTACATGGGTGGCCTTGAACAGTAATTTCATTTTATATTTCATTCCAAATAACATTACCAACTAAACATCAATTTATATATACATATATATTTACATATTGGCATGTACAAATGCTTTAATGCATCACCATATGTATTCATTACATCTTCCCATTTTAGCTGTTACCTTGCACTTACTGTGCATGCTACGCACATTGGCTAACTAATTATCCAATTGGGATCTCAGTATGACTGTATAAAAGGCCCCCATGTAGGTGTCCAAAATACTGCCTGATGAAGCACAGTATCGTGTGAAACGAGTTGCAGAGCTCACACAGTGCCATTGGTATTCAGCCTATTGGTGGAACAAGCCCCAGCACTTTTACAATCATTTAAAGACTCTTTCGGTTAGCCGGAGTGAGTTTCATACTGGAGAACCGGCGATTGTGGTGGGCTACTATACACGGGTCCTGCGAGAAGCCACAACCCGGAAGTAACAACAACGTGGTGCCGAGCCAGCCAGCCCTAGCGCGCGGGACTGACCAGTAAGCCTTAGCACCATCCCCCTGCGCCTAGGACACCACCAGGACTGTTGCCCCTGCACTGCTCTACTGGACTTATATATCCTTATATGTAAGTTTTTACTTGTTATTTATCACATTGTTTTATTAAATCTTGACCCTTGGTGCGCTCTTGTGTTTCATTTTTCATTGACGCCTGACGTTTGGAGCCATCCTACGATGGAATCGGTGGAGGAGGGGTGCCTTCACATCACTACAGCTACAAAAGGGAAGAGTTGATCTACTTCAAGATCCTGTTAGGAAGCAAGAGCACGGTTTGACTTTACTACTTATTGAACAGGGGCATGATCCCGGAGGAACTCCTTGATAATTGCTGCAAATATGGTCTATTTGTGGCTTCCAACTGTTCTATTTTCCTGTCCATAGGAGGGCTAGGAGACATATTGGCTTATTAAATATACTTTCCAAATCTACTCAACCAAATATCTTTGGTTTTGAGTACCAATATATAATTTGTCTTGGGCGTGTTGCCAAATAATATTTCCTGATGTTTGGGACAGCTAAGCCTCCCTCCTTTCTCGATGATAACATGACTGATCTGGCCACTCTTGTTTTTTTTATTTTGCCAAATGAATTGCATAATTCTATTCTGTATATCCTTGATTAGCTTTGAGGGGTACTATGATTGGTAATGTCTGGAAATAATATAGAATTCTAGGCAGAATAGTTAGTTATATTTATTGAGGTAATATGACCTAGCCACGAGATCTGATATCCGTTCCAAGTCTGTAGGTCCTTTTTAATTTTGGTAAATTAATTCAGGGAAATTGTGCTTCAATAATGACTGGTAGTCCTTGATTAGGTTAATACCCAGGTATTTAAGTCGTTGGTCTTTACACCTACAATATAATCGAAATTCAGTTTTATTCTGACTTCTGATTTACTCGTATTCATTTTGTAGCCTGCTACTTGTCAAAACCTCCCCAATTCAGCCTTCAGATTAGGTAGTGACTTCTGAGGATTTGCTATCGTTAGAATAATATCATTTGAAAACAGGGAGAGTTCATACATATTATTTCATATTTTAATCCCATGTATGTTAGGATTGTTTCTTATTGACGCCGCCAATGATTCTATAGAGAGGACAAACAATAATGGTGACAAAGGACACCCCTGTCTGGTTCATTTTTTATATCATTGTGTTCAGTTCTGCACCTGGAATTTTTTGTGTCTCCTTAAGGGATTCGTATAGAGGGAGGACTCCACTTTATCCTATTGAACGCCTTTTCGGCATTGAGGCTTAATAGTATGGCCTTGGGATTAGTTTGGTTAATATGATCTATTACAATTATAATTTTTTTGTGTGTTATCAGAGACATGTCTCACATATAAACCCTAATTGGTCATTATGAATTAAGCATGAAAGTATGTGGTTTAACCAGGTCACCAATATTATACTGTAGATTTTTAAATCTGAATTTAACAGTGATATCTACCTGTATTTGGCCCAGCTAAGTGGGTCTTTACCATCCTTATAGATTTCTACGATGTTTGCTTTGGCCATTTCTTTTGGCACATGTTCGCCCTTCAGGAAACCGTTATATACTGTAGATCTACTAGAGATGGGATCAACGTCCTTGTATATTTTTTATAATATAGGTTTAATACTCTGACTGGGCCTGGGGCTTTCGCTGTTTTTAGCAATGTTATTGCTTCCCTTACTTCTATCTATGTGATCTTCACATTCAGCTTTATATGGTCTTCTTCATTTAGCTTGGGGAGGTTACAACTCCTTAAGTATGTTCCCAATTCAGCTAAGCTAGCGGCTTTAGGATTTGGTTCTGACGAATCTAGGTTGTGTTGGTTTGAATAAAAAACTGTGAAACTCCTTAGCTATCAAGGCAATAAGTACAAAGAAATGTGGTGACTGGGTGCTCAAGTACAGGATCAGCATTAATGAGATCTTCAGAAGAAATTAACAGTACACTCCATAGAGAAGTGGGTGAAGGCGTGATCGCCAGAATATTTATTTTGCAAAGTGAGACATCTTGCGTGTATTCTTAACAAATAAGACAGGTATCACCTGAAGGCCAGGAGTGAGTAAATAATGATCCACACCCCTCTGACCTCATTGGGAATATCTTGAGGCAAATGTTCAATAAGACATGGTGCTCACACTTTTCTTATTGAATTCTTCTGGTTAATCACCCATTTCTGGAGTTCTGATTGAGCTGTTAGCAGGATCCAAATGTAGAAAAACAAGAGAGCAGCACACAACCAAAGGGAGCCAGGGTCAAATGTCAATAAAAAATAAGTTTATTAATAGAACATGCTTCAAAAGGAGGTACGCAACTCTCCTACGCGTTTCGTACCCGCAGGTACTTTATCAAGGAGTAAGAAACATATGTTACTTCAGTCCTTTTTAGAGCCGGCTGTGTGTGACACTTTGCGCCAAAAGCGGCAAGACGCCACGCGTGCCACGACTACATGGGCATGCTTATACATGCCCTCTCCGATGTCAAACGTTCTGCGCGAGGAGCGAAAGCACACAGCAGCACAGGGAAACCATGGCAATGATAAACAAACAACTCCAGCAACGAGATAATGTAAACAGCATGAGCCCAATCTATCTTCACAGCACCATGGCTAGGGACTTACAATGAAAGTAGTAACAAGTTACTCTTATGAACAATGAAAGTTGACAAACATATACAATAAACAATGAATGTAACAAACAGTATGACACAAAATACCTCCCTAAGTTGTACAAGTTAATTCACAGGACTGAAAAAAATGATCCTTCCATAAGGTACTAATTATATACACTTATTGTCACTAAAGATTTATATCATTAGAACTTGGCGTGAGAGGTGTGGGAGGATTTTTTCACGTTTTAGATTCTTTAATATGTCCCGAATAAAGCCTTTTTCATATTTTTTTCTTCTGATTGAGTTCCCGTGGGATCTGTTGCTAGCTGTGACTCTGGACGTTTTTGATTTACTATCCTCTTTGTTGCCCTTATCGTAATAGGTTTGGCTTGTCCATTTTAGAGCCTTTTCTATCTCTTCAAATTGCAATCTTTTAAGTTCCTCTCCTGCCTGGTACAGGATTTTTATATCTTTTTTTAGATGGGTTCTTTTTAATGTTCTAATTTCAGTGATATAATTTGTTCTGTCAACTCTTTATGTCTCCGGTTTTTAACTCTCTTCCTGCACAAAGCTATTGAGATCAGTTGTCACTTTAGTGTGGCCTTGTGGGCGTCCCATAACATGCTGTAGATTCCACTGAGCCTTTATTTATTTCTAAAAAGGATTCTAGTGAGTCACCTATCTATTTATCAATTACTGCATGGTGCTGAAGGGAATAATTTAGTTTCCATTGATAATCTCTTGGTCTGTCGAATGGGTGAAGGAATATTAGCTCAACCGAGACATGATCTGACCATGTTATTGGGCCCGTATTTACATGTACCACTCCCACTATCATGTTTGTAGATAAAAAATATATGGTCAATCCTAGAATAAGAGTTGTGCGGTGTTGAATAAAAGGTGTAATCCCTCTCTCCCTTGTGGTTCCAGCACCCAGTATCCAGTAGGAAAACCTCTTTCATTATTGGTCTAAACTTCTTAGCCATATTTTGAGTTGCTCTTGCATGGCTCAGATCATTCACGGTACACCTATCAACCTTCAGCTCCTGCACCATATTCAAGTCTCCCCCGACTATCATAGATTCTGTTTGGTTGACTCTGATGGTTTCCAAGGTTTTTCTTTGAAACTCTGTCTGTGCAGTAGGTCATTCGGAGTATACAGTTTACTAAGGTCACTTCTACTCCTGAGAGGAGACCTTGAATTATCAGAAATCTACTCTCCGGATCTCTTGTAACTGTTTGTGTTTTAAATGGAATGTCGTGCTTGATTATTATGGCTACTCCTCTTTTCTTACTGCTATATGAAGCGTAAAATGCTGTTGGGTAGATACCCCTGAAGGTGTTGGGGGGATTTTGCATGTCAACGTGGGTCTCTTGAAGAAACAAGATATCTCCTTTATGCTTTTTGAACACTCTGAGGGCTAGCCTTCTTGTCCCATTAGAATGGAGACCCTTGACATTTAGAGATATGAGTTTTATTGGGATATGTGTAGCCATATTATTGGTATTTGAAGCTTTTCAGTTCTTGCTCTTTTTTTATCTTATAGTGGTGATTCATAGTCAGGGACAGTCGTATCCTAATGCAGCTGCATCGTCTCCTATTATGGCAGGTAAGTCGTTTATGAGTTTTTTTAAAGCATCCTTTGATCTCTATAGCAGTTTTTAGCCCACCTCCCCAGCAGTGCAAGATCTTTGCAACACTTTTCTGTTTGGGATCATTTGTAACAAATATTCCCAGGCGTTTGAGCGGCAAACTGTAACAATAGATAATGTTACCTTAGTAATATAAGGATACATTGTAGCTGCTGTTCTAGTGACTGCAGCAGTCATTATGTTAGGCACACAGGCAGGATTTTGACAGATGTATAACAGGAGCACCAAGCGATTGCCAACTTAGGTAAGAATGTAGAATTATACATCGTCACTTGCTTTATATGTTAAAATAATACAGGGGGGGGGGGTTTGAAAGTAGTATTGCTGCTTTTATAGCTTTCCAGAAGCAAGGAAAATAGGTTTGTCAAGAGGTTTGACTCACAGAATTTGGGAACTGGAGTGATCTGGACACTGCAGAATTCCCTAAGACCTCAATCACAAGTAGCAGCAGCATAACAAAGGAGATGATGGGTATGACAGTGAGGCCTCTGACTAAATTGGCTACATTCCATCATTTTAGACTGCAAATCATTTACATAAATCAAGAAAAATATGTTTCTTTACAGTAATCAGTCATCCCTAGTCTTTATTTTTGTTTTAATGTGTGATCATGCCACATTAAATTGTGCTTGGCATACAAGTGACAACCTATGAGTGCTTCTCTGTGGTTTGTGGACACACATTAGAGTGAAACCTATATATAGGAATTTAAAAGCAACACACTTAAAGGATATATCCTCTGGTTTTCACTTGAATTACAGTCTCCACTAACCTGCTATCCTGAAATTATGTTTTGATAATGAATGATGTTTTATGAGTAAAAGCCACTGACAAATTACAGTCCAAGAGTCCTAACAGATTCCCCCTACCTGTCTCATATAATGTTTAAGATAGACATGACATTAATGCTTAATTCCCATCTTTACAATTATTGCCTTCTGCCAGTATATACAGTATATGCCCATAGGTACTGTACTGCAGTGCTGCTCAACTCCAGTCCTCCAGAAACCCAAAAGGTCAGGTTTTAAGGATATCCCTGCTTCAGCACAGGTGGCTCAATCAGTCCCTGCTTCAGCACAGGTTGCTCAATCAGAGGCTCAATTTTCGACTGAGCCACTGTTTGAGTCACCTGTGCTGAAGCTGGGATATCCTTAAAAACCTGACCTGTTGGGACAGCTTGAGGACTAGAGGTCGGCACCATTGCTGTACTGTACCAGCACGTGATTATTTCTGGGAAGGGCAGGCAGTATATTTAGAAGGAAGAGTCTCCTGAGAATTTGTTTTATTTTTTCATATACCACCAATTTGATTTTGAACCTGCTGTCTTTCTTCAAGTGCACAAAGCAGTGGAACATTCATTATTGGGTGTGCAAGGATTTCTATAGAAATTTAATATTTTTTACTTTAATAGGGATTGCACCTTCACATATGCCCAGGCTTTGTCCATTACCACTATTGTCACAATCTTGAATGTAAACTAAATTAGAAAGGGCATGGCTCCTCTCAGAGAACACGCTTTCTCCTCTCAAGCTGCAGAATGTACTTAGAAGCACAGGAAGGTGCTCTGTAATGAGGAGGGTGGGACATAAGGACCGGTTCCCTTGTTAGAACATTTACTGGCTGTAAGCGAAGGGCGGGGTGAGTCAGAGGAGGGCCTGCTGATGTCATGATATTGGGGAGGAAGCAGCATAGTGATTATTCTCGGGCACTGCAAGTCTTGTATAGTATTTCTATGTGATGCTGCTTGCTCTCTGTGGTCCTGCAGTAAGGTTGCACAGAGTAAGGAGGGGAGGTGCAGCCACAATACCAGGGGAGGGCCCAGTCAGACTGAAAGAGATGAAAGAGCCAAGCAGAAAGCGAGAAAGAGTTACATAGAGGAGAGTTTCTTTGGAGACAGCTAGAGTTAGCATCAGAGATCCTGTTTTATTGTCTGCTTCCCCCAGCAGGCTGAGTGTTATCTATTTCAGCACCACAAGGGACGGACAGTTCCCAGCAATATCCAGCCTTGGAAGAGGCAGCCTAGTACCTGAGCACCTCGTATCACAACCCTGTTAAAGCTACAATCAACGCAATTTAAGCCGTTTTATTTAACCATAGGCCCCTTGGCAATCAGGTGTAAACAAACACATCTGCCATTCTCCGGGGGAACCTGAAGCACAATGTACCAGGGACATATCCAGGTAAGACTACATTACATGCATGTTCCATCTTGGAGGTGAAAAGGGAGGTGGCATTCAAACCTTGATGAATTCAACAAGTGAAAATAATGCATTATAATAAGTGGTACTGGGATTACTTATCTAACAACTTCCACAAAGTAAAGTTGGAAGTGTGGGTTGATTTTGGCTTGTCCTTTTCTGACAGATGTAGGCACTTGAATCATACAGGACACCTGCCCACTGCATGCATCTCTGCGTGTATGTCAGCTGAAGGGCAAACAATTTATTTCAGTGCAAATTAATCAAATCAAGCAATTAGGATGTTGAGTGGTGGTTTTTAGTTCTAGAAATGTTGGCAGCCATTGTATTGACATAATTTATAGCATTTGTGTTACCAATACTGTTCTTAGCAAATGTAACTCTTGTCCAATATCACTTGGCCCAAACATGTTTAAAACACTGGTGCGAGGTCCCTATACATATGTACAGAAGTAGCTTTAGCTGGTTTATTGATTTTTGCTTGAGAACGGGAGTGGTTTTTCATCATGCAAAACACCACTGCCTTGCTGAATACTGTAACCTTGACTTTCATCCTCTCTTCTGTTGCTTGGGAATCCAAGTCCCACATGATGTGAAGGAAATACCATGTAGCCTGTACTCATGCAAGAGGTTCCTTGCCAGATCTCCCAGGATTTTCTTTTGCAACCTTTCAAAATAACAGCAACACAGCACATTGCCTTGCTGAATTTGTCACACACAGTTTAGAAAATCAGAAACATTTATCAAGCAGAAAGGCAGCAAACTGGCATCCACACATACTAAAATGTGATATCTAAGCTTTAATCATATATGTGTTGCATTAAAAAGATACTGTATGTACTTTCACTGGTCAGGTATTTGACCTGAATCTTAATTGAATACCAATTTCGTGATCAGTTCTCTTTCACATGCTTCAAGGTTATGCAAATTTAGAAGACTGAATGTGCACCAGCTGTCAACCAAATACAGAAGTTTATCCTATGATAAAATAATGTTAAAGTGTTTACTTATCTCATTATTTTCATTTTTAAAGACATCTGATGTCTTTCAACGTGTGTTAAAGAGTGTGACATTAGATCTAATACATATATAAATCCTTTTATTCATTAAACGTATACTTTGAGTATGTATTTCATTTTATTTTAATCATTTTCAGCTCACAAGATAAAAATGACAACCTGAAGTTGTAATTAACAAAAACTATCAACATGTATCACACATCACTACACAGATGGAAAAGATCACCTTAAACGGGACAACTTTAAAATGCCATTCATTGACACTGGTGCTACTTAAAATCAAATGACCTTGTATTTTTCATGTGCAGTTTTGGATTTTTCTTGTTTTGACAATTAAATGATGAATATCTTATTTTTCCACTCATAATAATTAGACCTAAACATTGGAGACACTGTGATTTAATTAATTGGTACTTGTATTCTCTTGCACTCCTTTGAAGTAGCTTGGCTAATATCTTAATATTTTGAGGTCCATATTGAAGTTATCACAATTTCCTGCATATTTATAGAGCAGGAATATTGATCATGTGGGGAAAACATACATAGTGGGATTTTTAATGTTCAAATACCAAAAATAGTTCCACCTATTGTGACCTTCATCAATATTGAACATTTTTGTAATTATTATCTATGTATCAGTCAAAAATGCCTAACAGAATAGATTATACACTATAGGATTCCAATGAAGAACTAATACTAAAAATAATGCAATTGTATTTTCTATGTATGAGAGAGCTATTAAAACTGTGCTTTATAAATGTCACAAGTCAGGTATAATTGAAAAAGTCACTTCTGCTCTCCAACAGTATTAGGTTTGAAATGTCATAATTAATTCAAAAGAATTAAAAAATAAAATGTTCTTTGCTTTCAGCAAATGACAGTCCCTTTAAATGTGGTCTTATATATTTTAAATGTTCCCATTTCTTTGAGTGTAACACTATTTGAAAAAGCTGGGTGTCTAACATTTTTGAGTTTGGATCATTTGCTATCTTCAAATGCTCATGTGTAAATAAAGCATATTGCGGAATTACAATCACAGTTTGCGATTATTGTTGAATTGAAAATCCCATACTGGAAGTATTTTCTGAAAGTCATATAGTAGTGTTCTTGCATATAGGTGCAAATCCTCACAGCCTGTGGCTTTTAATGTACGTTAGTATCTTGACCAGGGGTGGGCAACTCCAGTCTTGAAGGGTCACCACCAGGTCAGGTTAGGTGGCTCAATAAATCCCTGCTACAGCACATGTGGCTCAATCAGTGGCTCAGTCTTCAACTCCGTTCCCTAAAGAATGTGTATATAAAACAAGTAATCGGTGATTAATAAAATATATTTAATTTTTACCTTGTGCTAGAGAAGACATTTGCTGCTGCTTTTGTTAATATGCAGTTTACAGTGTATTTCAACAAAGACTGATGTACAGTATCTAATACATATAGTACATAAAGTTATTTTAGTTGTGTGCTACTGCCCTCGACATTTCAAGTATACCAATTTGAGGTTTGTCTTTGACTAAATCATTATTAGAACATCCCTCTCATGTTTGCCCATTGTGGTAATGAGCCAGGGTGAGCTCCAAGTTACATAGATTGTAAGCTCTGTGGGGCAAGGACTCTTTTTACTATTGTTTTATATCTGGCGTGCTTATTCCCATTATTTGTTATAATATTATGTTACATATACATATATTACTGCTGTAAAGTGCTAGGTACCTGGATGGTACTATATAAATAAAGATATACAGCACTGTACATACATACTTTAGGTTACTCACTTTTATGTACATCCCGATACAATTTCCGCAGCCTGTGTCTCTGATTTCTGGTAAGCATAGCGACTCTCAATGTAATCAATACATCTTTCTCTAATAGCCATGTAAAAGAAACTTCATGTATAACAGGCATGAAAGGCTTTTGTGTATTAGCAATTAAAGGTATCACCAAATTGCCAAATAACTCTATTTATCTAATAATTTGCACTGCATTTATCCCATTAATCATGAATATTTAGCAGTAATCATGACAGAAAAAATTACATCAAGAAAGGGGCAGGTGAGGGTGCCAGGTTTTTCGGATGTTGTCATTATGTTTCTTCTGGAAAAATGCCAAAAAAGAACATTTTCTTTAAGAATACTTCTATGCTAGGAATGGCCATCTCCAGTTCTCAATGGCCACCAACAGGTCAGGGTTTCAGGATTTCGCTGCTTCAGTACAGGTGGCTCAATTAGTCCCTGCTTCAGCACAGGTGGCTCAATTAGTGGCTCAGTTGACTGAGCCACAGATTGAGCCACCTGTGCTGAAGCAGGAATATTCTGAAAATCTGACCCGTTGGTGACCCTTGAGGACTAGAGTTGGCCACCGCTGTTCTATACACAAATCCATCATGGGATGATATGCATATCTGTTTGTGCACTATGTTATGTAAGGCCTCGGGCATGAGCACTGACCCGTGCTGAGGCGCGCTGCTGCTCGGCACTGAGCCCCTGCAGCCGCAATGAGAGTGGCTTTAGCAGGGGCTCGCGCACGCTTCCGCACGCCTGCGGAAGCGTGTGTCTTAAGAAATCTTTAGTTTCTTCAGCTGCCGGAGCGCAGGGCCGGTCACGTGAGAGGTTTGCCCAATGAGGGCGAACCAGCTCCGTGACATCACTGGCCCGCCCCCAGACACGCCCACGGACGGCGCGCGCTCTAAGGCCAGGGAAAGCACCACTTTCCCTCAGCCTCAGCGCGCCTCCGCACGGCTTCAGTCTCTATGGACTAAGCCTAAGTGTGGCTGCCCCAAAGAGAAACTCCCTGTGCTATAAAGATAAATGTCAGTCTCGGATGTTAGTAATGAGGCATGCTATGTGATTTTTCCATACTGCAGTAATGTAATACTCAGCGACTTTTCTGAGTCACCACTTTATGGGAGTTTGCATTTTTTTTTTAATGTGCTTAATGTACATTCCGAGAATTGATCTCTCTGTCTCTTCAGTATTACAGTAATTATATTCCACGTAACCACTGCCTAAGCTGCATACAATAGGAAGTACACAAAATAAAAAGCAAAATATATGTGCTGACTAAACAACACCCATCAACAGATCCCACCTGCAATGGTCTGTAACCCGACTTGTGGGGTGTGACCCAAATAACCCATTGGGGATGTAGGGGGGAAATAGCCCCCAGATAGAGAGATGATATCCCTAATGTGTGAGATGTAAATTAATAAACACAAAATACAAGTGATACAGATATAATAACAGCGTGTGAGTGAAGCGATATGAACCAATGAAAAATTGTTGTACCCAATGGTTTAGGGAATAAATGTGGTTTCAAAAGACTAAACCAGGTGGGATGTAAATCTATATATATATATATATATATATATATATATATATATATATATATATAACAAATTGGAGTAGCGCCTTGGGAAGCTTGATAAGGATAAATCAGCTGTGTAAATCAGATAGAGTTAACAAGGCTATTGACCAAAGAATCCCCAAAAGGGCGAATTTGTGATAAAACAACTGAAATCTATAGCAAAAATAAAAAATATGAAACATTAAAAATAAAATAAAAACCAGATGTCAGTTGAAATTTCAAAAAATGTACTTAGTCCACTGGAGTTTTGCTGCCCGTATATAAGGATCACCAAATCCCAAGGATATCTGCAGAAAACAAGAAGAAAAAACAGGCGCACTCCTAGTGTGATAAAGTATAAAACAGTATTTATGGGATTGTAAAATATAAAAAGCGCACTCACAAACAGAGTAAAAATAATAGCATTTATGAGATATACTCAATCGCCTTGAAGCTGTGAAGGGAATGTATCAGCCTGTCCCGTTGGTGCCACCCCTGGTGTATCCGTTGGTTCAGCAAGGTGCACCGGAGCCACTGCAGCGAGATGATGTAATAATCAGCAACACGGTCAGAGACTCCCTCCAGATACACCTCCCACAGCTCTCACTGCTCACCAGCAGGCAACTGCAAAACCGGAAGCGACAGCAGTCCCAAGCAAAATAGCAACAGCTCCAAGGTACTCTCTCCGTTCATGCAGTAATGTCAGCCACAAACTCGCCTCTTTGGGAAACGCCCTACGTGTTTCATCACTAAGGACTTCGTCAGGGCGAGTTTGTGGCTGACATTACTGCACGAACGGAGAGAGTACCTTGGAGCTGTTGCTATTTTGCTTGGGACTGCTGTCGCTTCCGGTTTTGCAGTTGCCTGCTGGTGAGCTGTGGGAGGTGTATCTGGAGGGAGTCTCTGACCGTGTTGCTGATTATTACATCATCTGGCTGCGGTGGATCCAGTGCACCTTGCTGAACCAATGGATACACCAGAGGTGGCACCAACGGGACAGGCTGGTACATTCCCTTCACAGCTTCAAGGCGATTGAGTATATCTCATAAATGCTATTATTTTTACTCTGTTTGTGAGTGCGCTTTTTATATTTTACAATCCCATAAATACTGTTTTATACTTTATCACACTAGGAGTGCGCCTGTTTTTTCTTCTTGTTTTCTGCATATATCTCTCTCTCTCTCATATATATATATATATATATATATATATATATATATATATATATATATATATATATATATACATACATACATACACACACACACACACACACACACACACACACACAGTTTATGCATAAACAAAGTTTTGGTGTGCTGATTGTAAAGAATTTCTGTAGTTGCTGCCCCAAGAAACAGGAAAACCCTCTCCAGCCACAATACCTCAAAAGACAAAACGGGTGCAGTTTAGCATAAAATCCTTTATGTATGAATGTAAAAAACAAACAAATATAAGAATTCACTCACAATGTGAATAACAATAACCAGGAAGTGAGATGTTCAATGACGCAGCAGTGTCCCTGGGCCGCAGCAGTGTCCGCTTTCCTAAACCATCAGGGACCCTGAGGAAGTCAGACCATATGGTGAAATGCATCGGACGTTGTAGAACACCTTTTCCATTGCTGAATGTGAGGTAACTGTAGCTGGTAATGAAAACTTGCGATGCTGCAGCCCGGGGGATCCCCCGCCCCATCGCACTGACGCATTGTGGAATGAGTCACTTCCTGGTTACAGACGAGGAGAGAGGACGCCAAGCCGCTGCAGACCGCTCCAGGTGAATGATGTCACTGAGGATCACTCAGACGAAATCACCATCAGAAGCGGTCAGAAAAGGTGGAGCACATTGGTTTTAATTCTTTCCTACGTCCAGAGACTTACAAGAGAAAGGGAAGGATCCCCAAATCGGGTTAGAAATAACTGCTGGCTTTCTACCAGAAAATCTATAATATGTTTATTCATTGTGAGTGCATTCTTAGATTTATTTGTCAACATTGATACATAAATGATTTTATGCTATTTTATGCGACCCTGTTTTGGCTTTTGAGGTATTAAAGAAGACGTAACAAAGTCCAGTGTAGAATGGTGCTCAGACTCCTTATGCGCTCAGGAAAACTTTTCAAATAGTGGAAATATGTAGGTCCGGATTACCCTCCATTGTCCATAATATTCATCCATATATGGTATGCTGGGGAGGAATAAGTGCTTAGTGAGGTCCCAAGAATCCCCACATATTGCAGCACATTAACAGCCTCCCTTAAGCAATCTCCAGAATACAATAATAGGAGGCGCAACATATATAAAGGCCTGTTACCTGTTGTATACCCTCTCAGTGACCAGCAAATCCTGGGTGTGCAGCAACCATGTAGCAAGGAGATCTATCAGTCTTCTGGAGGAAAAAAGAGCAAAAACACCACAAAAACAGCAAATCAGAAAAAATTACGATCATGGGGTAACTCCCAGAGAAAAAGATTTATTGCTAGGTTACATGGATAGAAAGTAGAGGAAAAATGCACCGACGTGTTTCGTGCAGTTGTTCTTTATCAAGATCGTCATTTTCCAGCCGTTTCCACCAAAAGCCTGATTAAAGAAGAAGTAGCCTAATGCCAAGTGCTGTGAATCACATGTCAACATCTTGGTATGGGAAGTTGTTGGATTAGTTCAGTGTAGTATCACTATATGTGAGCTCTGTAAGGTGATCTCTTTCTGTGTTAGAGAGGTTAAACTGATGGGGAGTTACTGTAAGACAACCCTGGGCCTTGGTTACATCTGGTCATGTTTCAAGAGTAACCAACCAATATTAATTGATATGTCACACAAGTGCATCTATTTTTATATAACCAACCAATATTCCATTGATAATTGCAAAAAGCTTGCATTCACTAGACCTGCAGAAGCCAGCTGTTTAAGGTGATCACATGGTTATAATAGCTATTAATTTCACATATAAGCCAGCCCCAGTTGTGTAACTATAATAATAATAGCATGTTCTTGTATAGCGCTGCTAGTTTTACGTAGTGCTTTACAGAGACATTTTTGCAGACAAAATGCAACCCTTACCCCACGGAGCTTACAATCTATGTTTTTGGTGCCTGAGGCACAGGGAGATAAAGTGACTTGCCCAAGGTCACAAGGAGCTGACACCAGGAATTGAACCAGGTTCCCCTGCTTCAAAACTCAGTGCCAGTCAGTGTCTTTACTCATTGAGCCGCTCCTTCTATGTTAATGTAATTAAAATGGTAAACTGAATTAATCAGAAACATAGTGGTTTTCTAAGATCACTCGTTGGGGCTGTGTGTCACGCTACAAACATGTAAGGTTTGCCATTTAATTGACATAAGAGAGGTTTTCAATATGCGCTTTTGGGCATTAGTGCATGGAGGGGCATCGCTCTGCTTTTGCTTTCACAAGAGTTTTTTTATGGGAATTTTATGGGAAGCAGTTGTATGGAGCAGTAAGGCAAGACACTTCCTGGTAAAACATTAATAAAGAAAGAAATACTTGTTGACATATTATAATGTGACATTCCAATTTCATCATTACTCACAACATTTTTATCGGCCTTACTGCACCGACACACTTTATTCGAGCAAATACCCAGTATGTACCTGGCAGATACCTGGAATGCGCCGCTCCTCACCTCTGACAAGCCCCGTTGTGTTTGCCTTCCCAGCCTGGGTTCATGCCTGGCTGACGGGCGGCTGATCTGTTAAATGATAATGATTAGGATTTAATAGGCTGCAATGCTTCGCGTGTCTACCAGATGGCATAAATTCATGAATTGTAATGCAGTATATATATATATACTGTGCAGTATTGCAGCCAGCGGGAATAAAATGCTTCAATCCCTGCCTGGAAAATAACCCAATGCACTCGGGCAGAAAACAGTCACAAACCTCAATACACCCGGGTATACCCGAATTCGTGGGACTAGCCGAGCTCGAATAAAGTGTGTCGCCAGTGTATGTGTGTCAATTAAACCACCAGGACTCAGCTGTTGCAAAGTCCATCTGACTAATATTTCTTACATTTGATGCACGGTGATTCAATGGGAAATAATTAATTGACGACACAGCCTTAATGCATTCTACTTAACATACAGACCTTATGGTATCAGTGTCTAAAGCAGGCGCTGTGCCAATTACGTCTGTATTCAAGTCTAACAACTTTAACACATCACACCCCCTCTGCATAAATAAAAATAGCTATTAACATTGTCTGTAATAGTGGATAGAATGCTTTTCAAATCTCACAGGTCTCTTCATGTATGCTGAGTACACTTGTAGTACACCTGTTGATTCATTAAAATCAAAACCTATGATAAAGCTACACTTTTCCGTGGTAAATCCAAATACTAGAAGTTATAGCTTATTTGAAATGTACAGTCATTTTATAACTTGCATTGTGTTTATATGCACAAAGCAGATTTCGGTGAACTTTTCAAATTGATATCTTCAGTCTGGGAGGAACAGCTGGAATTTCGCAGCAGGTGTATATTCTATTGCTTCTAGACATTATTTGTGTCTTTATAGCAACGGTAAATATGTAAATCAATTCTCATGACAGTACGTTCATTGCATCTGCATCCCCAATGAATAGTTTTTGTTCAGCTGCACCTGATGAACCAGTGATCCCTCTTGTTTTGAACTTGCGTGGGAAGATGTTTGAAAGCCTTAATTTTATGATGATTTCTCGGGAAATGCGATTGATTTTGCTCACGTATTGTAAAAGTAGGGGCAGCAATTAAGACATCAGTGAAAAATAATTGTCAGACTGTATTCAGGAAGGCAGTAACTGCATTAACATGCTCAGGAGTTTGTGATTTTGAATTGTGGCCAATATATGACAGGTATAACTTTATCATTGTCCTCGTGAACACAGTGCAGCAAAAAAAACTTGAATAATCTTTTTAGTTTTCCACAAAATACATATTTTAACAAAATGTATGTATGTATATCTTTATTTATATAGCGCCATTAATGTACATTGCGCTTCACAGCAGTAATACACGTGACAATCATATAAATAATAAATAATACAAATAACACATAAAGGGCGCTTCAGACATAAAAGTGACACTTAGGAAAAGGAGTCCCAAAGAGCTCACAATCTAATTGGTAAGTAGGAAGAACTTACAGAGACAGTAGGAAGGCGTTCTGGTAAGTGAGTCTGCAAGGGGCCAAGGTCTATGTATGTGGTGTATAGTATCAGCTACGGAGCTACTCATATGCTTTGATAACGAGGTGTGTTTTAAGATGGGTCTTAAAGGTGGATAGAGAGGGTACTAGTCGGATATTGAGGAGAAGGGCATTCCAGAGGTGTGGGGCAGTCAGTGAGAAAGGTTTAAGGTGGGAGAGGGCTTTAGATACAAAAGGGTTAGAGAAAAGACATCCTTGAGCAGAACGCAAGCCGGGATGGTGCATAGCGAGAAATTACATCCCTACATACACTGTTTTAAAAAAAAAAAAAAAAAACAGATGCATAAAATATCAGTGATTTATTTCTGCAGTTACGAGCAGTGTAAAGAAGTAACTGCAAATGTCAGTACCCAATGTTATCAGTTCTGCTACTAACTATGAGCAGCGTGCATTAATTTAGAATGAAGACTTTTTAGAACTTCAGGTATGGATTGATACATATATGAAATGAATGAGCACATTATTTTAACCCTGTCTCTGCAAGAAAACAGTAATGCTACCGTTTTGCTTTTGGCCAAAAAAAGGCTTTAGAAACTCAATATTCACATGTGGGCAGAAACAAAAAAAGGGGAACTATTATAAAGTTTACAGAGAAATAAATGAATTTAATGTACAAGTTTACACCCCTGTGCAAAATGTTGTGTAGCTGCTTAAGAGACGAGATCTTGGTTCAAATGGATGAAATTCAGAGCCTTCACCAGCACGAAGGAAAATCTACATACTGTAGCATATTGAACAAAGGTCTCAGGGGGGAGACTTGGGATAGTTGTGTATTATTCATAAGCATTAATTCCCTGAAAGGCTGATGGATAAATGGAAGAGCGTCCCATTTAAAGTGGTGTGGGCAAGTACAGTTCCAGAATTAACACACACGTGAGGATCCAAGAATGATTTATAAAATACCAGGAAATATTACATTGATGGGGACCGCCTGGCTTACGAGAGGTAACTATCTACCATGTATCTATTTTAATAAAAATCAAAAAATATCTTACATTTCATGATATACCATATCAGAATAAATTCTTGAAGGATTCTAAATGTTGAAACCTTCCCATCTAATATCTAAATGCCCCGACCCCAGAAGAAATGCCTGAAACATTGATCATTTTCAAGGCCTTGATACACCGAGTAAGAGAGATTGTTTCTATATCATTCAATGCCAGAGTGACTGAGATTACCTGTGCAAAAGAGATGGGGAAATATCCCATGATGTAGTAGCATTACATTTTTATGAATTTAAATTGCAACTTCGCCTTCAGTATGAAGATAGGACGATTTCAAGCTGAAATATTAATTATGTTATATTCTCTATATACATATATATTCAGCATTTAACTAGTTAAAATAAGTAATTTGGTATTAAGTTATAAATTATATTGGAAAATGATAAGCTGCCTCTGCAGCAATAAGCAGATAAATTAGTCTGAAGACAGACAGGTGTAGAAATGTTTAATGTCTGCTGAGTTGCAAGAGTTAGTTAAATAGATAATAGTAAAATACAATACAATAGAGAGGGGTCTTAAAAGATAAGGAACACAGGATTAACTATAGTTACTTCGTGACAGAACAAAGAGTTTCTTCTAAATCACAGTACAGGTAGTCCTCATTTTACGACGTTTCGCTTTCCATCGGATGCGTTTTCCGAGGGCGCATAATGAAGTCTAAAAACTAATTATCCACCGTGGTTTTTCAGTATCCAATGGAAGCCGTCGCCATAAACATGGGTCCTGCTTACGACTGTCCCATCTCCGACGCGGGTTTGCGGGATGCATTGTGTCGAAAAAGCGAGGACTACCTGTAAAGATTGCTAAAGGAAGACACTGTGTTCTAATATTAATGATTGACTAAGAACATTTTGGATGACAGAGAAAAGCAGGTGATTACTATGTTAAAACGGAGATTGCCAAAATGTATAAAGATTGCATTTGGATTTATAGAATTCAGAATCATTTAACACCAAGCTAAGAACAACCAAGCTAACTATTCTCCAATTATATAACTAAATTATATGTACCAGAATGATATAACTGACTGATATGATGCTGTGAAAGATATTTTCTATTGTCTCTGAATAAATTGAGAAAAGAACCGGGCTGTGGACTATATGATATATATTGAAAGGTGGGACATTTATTTGCAATATAATATAATATAATGAGCAAATGTTCACTGTATTGGTGATTTCTGGACATTTTGTCAATTTTACGGATTATTATTAGTTTTTCTTTTACTGGTTGGGTGCTGATTAAAGTCATGCTGACATTTTGCCTTTTAATGAACATTAGTGTACAGTAGTATGCTTTCTGTTTTGTTTTTTTGCTTACTTCTGTGTTTCTGCAGGTGGATATCATTATATATGGTGCCTTAGTAACACACAAAGGCACCTATGGGGATACAGATATCACATTTTTTAATTGTTGCAATAAAACAAAAGACAGTAAGAAAGTGTATGAGTCTGATTATAATTGGATACTGTTAAATTAGTTCTATTTCTCTGCTAGAACATTCATGTAAAATCTACATAACAACCTTTCAAAGCGGAATATAATGACAGATTCCCTTAGCGTAGCAGACTTAGAATTCTATACCAGAGAGTTTAAAGAATATCAGAGGACTTCCAAATGCACTGGAATAACAAAGAAATGAACCCTGACTGAAGAGCCCTATATGTAAATAAGAAAACACTTGATGTCCATGTAAAAAAAGGACGTTGTCTGAATAGAAATAAGAACTTTGTTTGAGACAGTCATAGCGTTACTTGAAAAATGGGGCCAATGGATTGAGTAGATGACTGTATACTTTTATGGTATACTGTATATAGTATATTTAAGGTCTTATTAGAAAGACAAGGAAGCGTTCTGTCATTGATCACTCCTTAAAAGTGATTTTTTTTAATGGATAATCTAATCTGAAGATTCAAGTACAAATAAAAAACCTTCAACACTGCCCTGGTCCACACATTAACTTACTGTATGCTTTCAAAATATATTATACTAAGGGAATCACAGTAGAGGAAATCATGGAAGAAAGAATATCAGTAAAAGTCATCCTTGAAAAAATTAAGAACGTTTTGTTATGGGGAGAAGCAAAAACGTTGTCCACCAAATGTGTCTGCAACCTCATAACTGTCCGACACCGTAAATTAACCTAAGCAGGGGGAAAGGAGTGATTTCCAAACGAAGGGCAATTTCCTGTTTGTCAAACAGTGACTTCACACAGAAGGGAGGAGATCGGACCTGTTAGTTTTAATTTTCCGCGAGTCTCGCTGATTTGGTGGTCCGGAGATAGTACATCGCTGAACATGGACTCCATTAGAGTCTCGCTGATAAATTCCAAAAATCTGCACTTCCCCTTCCAAATGCCATTTTATTTTTAACACAGAAACATCAAATATCACTGGTTTTGCTCTTTTGAGGCTTACACCTTTAAGGGAAGTCATACGACTCACTCATTCCGACTTACAGATGAAGCCAACATCAATGTCCCTAGTAATAACATAATATATTCTTCTATAACCCAGAGTTTCTATAGGGTTGAATGGCAGTGCCCACACGGCATACTGCGATATATCTCACCAAAGTCTACGTCTGTTGCTTGTTTCCAAAGTCATCAAGCGGGGATTTTCAAATACTTTAGGTGTCAAATACAACAACAACAAAATTGCCCAGGTTTTAGCGATGAACCCTTTAGGTTTCCCATGACGTAGTCACTGCATCATAGGGATTGGCCCTTCGGAAGCCCCATAGCGTGGTGACTAAGTTGTGCCCATCAGAGGGTTTTTTTTGGCCACGTTTTTTCTCAGGACATGATCTGCCCAGTGAGGAAATGTGGAAGGAGGAGGACTCCTCTTCCGTTTCATGTAAAATGGCCGCCGCGGTCAAGTGACCGCTATTGAAAGCGGGCACGTGATCACACTGCGGGCGTGGCACTCGGCCACTCTGACTCCTCTGGCACTCAAAGGGTTAAACGTGTTCATTTTGGTGCTAGGAAGGAGTTCGATTTTAAACCCATTGGTGCCAACAGACAGATCATGCGTCCTCTTACTATTAAGGAAGCAATCCAAGCGCTTATTTATTTTTACATTTATTTTTATTTTATTTACACAGCGTTGAAGCAGGAGGTATCTAGAGCTGAACCCCATTAATTTCAGCTCTGGGGACCCCATGCATCCGGAGATATTTTCCTCTGTAGGGGGTATCGATAGCCACTCCGGCAGGGTAGCAGGGATCATATAATGGCCGCTTTTCAAAACTCCCGCGCCCTGTGGGCCAATAGGAAGCCGTGATGTCATCCGTTCGGCTTCCTATTGGCCCACATGATGCAGAGCTTTAAAAAGCAGAGAGATACCGGCACCCCCTCCAGAGGTAAGTATCTCTGGAAGCAGGGGGTCCCCCGAGCTGGAATGAATAGGGTTAAATCTCTGCAGACCCCCTGCTTCAAACCTATGTTTTTTTTTTAAAAAAAAGCTTGAATTGCCTTTTTAAGGGGTTTTAGGAAATAACATCTGAAATGATATCCAGCTACGGCAAAGTCGATTTGGTGAGTATTGTGACCTGTTCACTGTATGATACGTGACGTCTGAGCCCATGAATAAATACCTTCTCTTGTGTTTTTAAGTTTTCTTCCAATTTTACTGCCTCTTCAGTGAACCATGAAAGAAAGGCAAGGGTGTGATGCATGGTTTTCCATCGTCGGAGCAGGGAAAGCACAAAGCGGTGACAGCGGAAGTTCTGGGAACAATTTGGTGCAGTGGTGCGTGATATTAGAAAGCAAGTAGAATTAACAAAAAATAGGAAAATAGGTTACAAAGCCAAATCATACCAAAATTTACTTGACAAACACACAGAACAATCAATGAATAAATAAAAAATGGGTGCAGTGCGCTCTGTGCTATAACAAAGCCTTCATGCTTCTGTATTATATGGATTTTATTAACTGTGAATGTCAACGCATTGAATATTCAGTTGGAAGTAATTAGCTAATCTTTGAAAACACTAATCCTGGTAGTAGGAATGTTGTAATCTTTTTAATGTTATCTGTGCTCAGGTGATATTAAATGTATGATGCACAAAACATATCTGGAAGAACCTTTCAGTGTGAGGTATTACTTGTCCAAGTTTCCACACACGAGAGTTCTATATAGTGTGATGAGAAAAAAATGGTTTCTGTGATAGTTCACTATCCATAACCTTGACATTCTTGGGGCCGGATTGTACTTTACCTGCCTGCTTGGGTTATTCCTTGAAGAGCGGCCCTCCTCCTGCAGTGTCGCGTCGTAATGTGGTGTCACATTGTCATGGCAACACATTGCTATGTGATGTTGCGGCGTCATTTGACATCGGGTCACCATTTCAACATGACGCAGCAGGAGGAAGGCCGGTACGGAGAAGCTGAGAACCCTCCCCTCCTTTCACCACTCAATCCAACACACTCCCTTGGAGTGAGGAGCGGTCCTGCCAGTCCGGGGACTGCCCAGCTCCCTCCTCCGGTCGGGTGGAAGTTGAATCCCGGCACCAACAGTAGGAAGGAGAGTATTACAGGCAGTCAGGGAGCTCAGTGGCCATGGGCCATCGCTGCTGGGGAGATACAGCACCGGCCCACCACACAGACCCACCTGGGTAGCCCCGATCGCCTGATAGGGCAGCTTGCCCATACGTGTTCTCAACACACAGGAGGTACACATATGAGGTGCAGAGACAGACTTTTGTAAAATTGGGTGTTTCTGGTTGACTCACTGACCAGCAAGGTGAAGGCGCATCGCAGGGATGAGAACACTGGTTGTGGATGAACCCATTTCAAACTCCAGTGTCAGGTCTCCTTCTGACTTTGGGAAAGTCTCTTAACATCTCTTTCTCAGGGTCCAACAATTAGATTGTAGGTTCTTTGAGACAACGACTTATTCTGCGTACAAAATTGTATGTAAGATGCTGATTAAATTGTTAGTGCTAGATATGTGGAAAAACAATATTTGTACTATCTTTATTTTTATAATTTTATTATTCCCCGCTCCCCCCCAAAAAAATATGTTTGCACACATTAGTTAAAAATACTGATGGGGGTATAATATAGATATACAGGTGGTGTCCATCGAACGGATTATCCGATGTGAGAGAATGCATTCTGCTGAGCGCGTTATGCGACGTCGAAACAGATTGTTCGGCATTCACCACCGCGGATCAACATTGGAGAGAAGGAGTGGCTCAGTGAGTAAAGACACTGACTGGCACTGATCAGGGAGCCTGGTTCAATTCCCCGTGTCGGCTCCTTGTGACCTTGGGCAAGTCACTTTATCTCCCGGTGCACCAAAAACATAGATTGTAAGCTCCACGGGGCAGGGACCTGTGCCTGCAAAATGTCTCTTTAAAGCGCTACGTAAAACTAGCAGAGCTATACAAGAACATATTATTATTATCCGTAATCTGATGGTCCGCTGTCTGATGGCGGCTTGCGGGACGGATTATGGTGGATAATCGAGGACCGCCTGTAAATGTATAGGTATATAAACTGCTTATTTTTATCTCTTGTGAAATCTCATATTACTCCAACTTGAAACATGAAGAAACATGATACAAAATTAATAATTTGGCTTGTAAGAAACAATGACATCATACCCTGCTGGTAAGATGAGACAAAGTGAACAGCCAATGCCTTTAAAGTTTATTTATGGCAAAGTACAAAAAATGACAGTATTATTATGTGCCATAAACCGATAGAACAAACAAAAGGGAAAATAAAGGTGGCCATAACCTGTTAATATTGTTCATATTTTCACAGGCAGTAAATGTGTTTTATTCTAAAACAAATTACATCAGGAATAACTTAAAACATTTAAGAAGTACACAGAAATGTAGCCTCTGCTACAAATCTGTGTATACTGTGAACAATGCAGAGTTGGTCTGCTCCACCTATCACATTTATTTATTTATAAAATGTTTTACCAGGAAGTAATACATTGAGAGTTACCGCTCGTTTTCAAGTATGTCCTGGGCATAGAGTTAGGATGACAAATAATACATGGTTAGAAATACATAGTTACATTAAGTGAACAGGGTATACATTATATACAAGACATTGCATGCACAGTTAAAGATAATATATATTATAGGCTAAAGCAGCACAATTCAGGGCATTATTGAAAACCCTGCTCTCTGATTGGTTAAAATTCTGGGCATTATCCAATCAGTAATGCCCGGAATTTAGCAGCTTGCAATGTGCAGTTTTCAATGGGTTTATTTCCAGCCAATAAGCTTTCAGAACAGCTGAGACAGGGCAGGGGATTGGTTTGGGGCAGGGGATTGGTCAGGCCGTATCAGCCACGGGTTGACTCCTCCCCCTCCCAAACTGACAGATTTTCTGAGCAGATTCAGTTGATTTGGGGGGGAGGGGGGAGATGGTGTCTGCAAAGAAGTAAGTAGCTGTCTGCAGTTTCTTTGTGGCTGCAGTTTGTGTGTGAGTGTGTACTGTTGTGTTGTATATCTGTGTAGAAGTGCTGTGTGTGTGTCAGTGTCAGCAGCAGTGTTTATGTGTGTGTGTGTGTGTTTGTGTAGAGGTGCTGTGTTGTGTGTAGAGATGCAGTGTTGTGTGTGTTGTGTGTGTAGAGGTGCTGTGTTGTGTGTAGAGGTGCTGTGTTGTGTATAGAGGTGCAGTGGTGTGTGTGTGGGGGGGGGGGGAGGGTGTAGAGGTGTTGTATTGTGCGTAGAGGTGGGGGGGCGGAGAGTGCAAAGTTTAGTATATGGCTTCATTTTTTATTGTGGCTGCAGTGTGTGTGTGTGTATAGAGCTCCAGTGTGTGTGTCTGTGTATGTGTGTCAGTGTCAGCAGCAGTGTTTATGGGTGTAGCATGTGTGTGTAGAGCTGCTGTGTTGTGTGTGTAGAGCTGCTGTGTTGTGTGTGTGTGTAGAGGTGCTGTGTTGTGTGTGTGTGTGTAGAGGTGCTGTGTTGTGTGTGTGTAGAGGTGCTGTGTTGTGTGTGTGTATAGGTGCTGTGTTGTGAGTGTAGAGGAGGTGCTGTGTTGTGTGTCTAGAGCTCCAGTGTGTGTGTGTTTGGGTGGTGTGCTTGTGTGTGTAGAGGTGCTGTGTTGTGTGTGTGTGTGTGTGTGTGTGTGTGTGTGTGTGTGTGTGTGTGTGTGTGTGTGTGTGTGTGTGTGTGTGTGTGCGTGTGTGTGTTGAGCTGCTGTGTGTGTGTACACAGAGGGGGCGGCAGTGTGTGGATATAGATCGCTGCAGTGTAAGCGTATATAGAGGTGGTTTCATATATTTACCATTTTATTTTAATTAAAAAATCTATTTAACTATACAAAAGTGTCTATTATTTATGAAAAAAGTCTACATTTAGCCCATAATAGTAATAATCCCCTCAGAACAGGGCATTACTGACCAATAATGCCCTGTTCTTCTGGGATTATTACTTAATTATAGGCGTATGTCAACAGCTACAGACCAGATTAAAATGTGAGACAGCTTTAGTTTTGAAAGAATTTAGACTGGTGGTGGCTGTGAGAGTCTCCGGTAGGTTGTTCCAGTTTTGGGGTGCACGGTAAGAGAAGGAGGAGCGGTTGGCTTCTTTGTTGAGCCTTGGGACCATAAACAGTCTTTTGGGGTCACATCTCAGATAATAAGTGCTGCATGTGGTGAGGAGCTTGTTCAGATAGACGGGTAGCTTGCCCAGAAAGTATTTGAAGGCAAGATAGGAAAGGTGAACTTTGCACCTAGACTCTAGTGATGACCAATCTAGTTTTTTGAGCATTTCGTAAAGATGTGTGTTGTAGTTGCATTGGAGAACAAAACGGCATATTGAATTGTAGAGGGTGTCAAGTTTGCAAAGGTGGGTTTGGGGTGCAGAGCCGTATACTATGTCCCCATAGTCGATAATTGGCATTGGCATCTGCTGTGCGATACGCTTTCTGACCAGCAGGCTTAGGGAGGATTTGTTCCTGTAAAGTACACCTAGTTTGGCATAGGTTTTGGATGTCAGGGTATCAATATGCATCCCGAATGTTAAGTGGGAGTCAAACCATATGCCCAAGTATTTAAAACTAGTAACAGGAGTTAGGATGGTGTTAGCGTTGGAAGCTGGAAGCTTTAAAAATTTAGCCTTGGTCACAAATACCATTGTTACAGTCTTGTCGGTGTTTAAAAAAAGTTTGTTTTGGGAAATCCAATTTTCGAGTCTCAAAAAGTCAGATTGAAGTATGTGTTCAAGGTCAGAGAGGCTATGGCTGTGTGCATATAAGATTGTGTCATCTGCATACATGTGTATTGAAGCTCCCTTACAAGCTGTAGGAAGATCATTGATGAACACTGAGAAGAGTAGGGGCCCCAGAACAGAGCCTTGCAGGACACCACAGCTGATATCCAAGGGGTTGGAGTTAGAGCCTGAGATGGACACATGTTGGGATCTACCAGATAGGTAGGAATGAAACCAGTTTAAAGCACGTTTCCCTATTCCAGAGCACTGGAGTTTGTTAAGCAGGATAGCATGATCAACAGTATCAAAAGCCTTTGCAAAATCTAGGAATATTGCACCAGTGAGTTGTCCCCGTTCCATTCCACACTGGATCTAATTGCAAATTTTTAGCAGGGTAGTTACCGTGGAGTGTTTGAGGCGAAAGCCAGATTGGAATTGGCTAGGGAAATTTGTCTTGGTATAGTAATCGCTTAATTGGGAGTGAACACATTTTCCCATGACTTTGGATAGTATTGGGAGAAGAGAGATTGGCCTGTAGTTTGAGACAGTGCTTTTGTCCCCACTTTTGAAGATTGGGACAACTCTGGCAGTTTTCCAGGTTTTAGGGATATGGCCTGCAGACAGGTGCGATTGGGAATGGGAGACGCTGTCCCGGGTCTGCCTGGCAACACATGACCAGAGATATGAGATCGGATGGAATGATGGAGCAGGCTGTCAGTTTGAAAGTCGGAGAAAGTCCGACTGCCATTCTCAAACAGAGATAGACAGAGACAGCCCAAGTGACAGTGAGTTGGGCTTAAGAGACAGCCTGACACTCACAGAGGTGAAAGAGGAGGATTGTATGAGACTGCTAGCCAAAGACAGAGAAAGTGAGAGACAGCAGCAGAAACACAGAGAGAGAGGAGAAGAGACCAGAGGAAGAGAGATCAAGCTACTTGCCGGGATGTCAACGTGAAATGGAATAACACATCAGGGAGGCCTGTTTCTGCAAATGGAGTTTTCTTTTCTTAAACACACACCTCATAAATGTGACACCTTTATCAGTAGGGCTAGAGATGGCTTTCTTGGGGCTAGAGTTCCCTCCCCCCACCCCCCAGTGCCAGCCTCTCTCACCTCTCTCAGCCCTCCCTCTCCCCCAACCTCTCACACTCCCACCTCTCTCTCTCTAACCCCCTCCTAACACAACAACCCCCCATCCTAACACAATAACCCCCCCATCCTAACACAAAAACCACCCCATCCTAACACAATAACCCCCCCCAACCTAACATAAAACCACCCCATCCTAACACAAAAAGACCCATCCTAACACAATAACCCCCCCATACTAACACAATAACCACCCCATCCTAACACAATAACCCCCCCCCCATCCTAACACAATAAACCCCCCCATCTTAACACAATAAACCCCCCCATCCTAACACAATAACCCACCCCCATCCTAACACAATAATGCCCCCCCCCATTGTGCCCCCCCCCCCCCCCCACCACCAGTGCCGCGCTGAGCAAAAAGTTGGGCCTGACTTCTGGCGAGGGTGGGGCTTACACCAGAGGCCGGCCCAGAAGCAGGGATGAGAGAGCGCTGGGGCCAACATCCAGACACAGTTGTTTGGACGGGCCCAACTTCCATCACCAGCCAGGTCCTGCACAGCTGCTGTGCCCGGGGCAGTTTTCCCAGCTCTCCCCCCTGTCAGCAGCCCTTCTTATCAAGCCTGCAACGCAGCTACACACCATGACGATAATAGAGCTCCAATGCAGTGCTGGAAATAAAATGATCCTAACGGGCTGCCATAATGGGCGCTGGGACTTTATAAAGGACAACAGAGCAGCGTTCCAATGTATTATTTATGTACATGTATGTACTGTATATTGTATTGACAGGTTTTGTGTTTTTTTTGTCTCTAACAATAGTAAACATGTTGAATGCGAGACGGCATAATTTCCCCTGATATAACACCCAACATTACTGTAAGATGAAGCAGCTTGGTAACTTACCATAACTAAGTCTTTGTCCTTTCTTTGTACTTATATTCAATCTATATTGCGTGTATTTTGTTCGGGTGGATATACTGTACATGACGCACAATGTGACATTATGTACTCATGTTGTGTAACTATTAGTTTGTATCATTAGATGGGTAGTGTATGTCAGTGATCATCACCCATCACACACGCCAAAGCACAGCGCTTTTTATTAGCCCGTTACTAGATTATCATACATTTGTGTTTGAAGGTGGGGTGACCTTGTTGATAGATTTGAGTATGTTGTTTACTGCACTTGCTGCTTCACTTGCTGCATATTGTATCTGAAGATGGGTCAGTTTCAAATAACCCAAAGCATGATGCAATCCATAACTCCGCAAGCGGGTTCCCCCTGGGTAATACTGCTGCATGAACCTTATTATATGAACTATTATTCTTTCCTTCAGCCTGTATGAGACACTCAATGTGAAGAACTTTCATATTAAGGTCAGTCAATAAATATTTGCAGTTTAAAATAGAAATTAGGAGTGGGTGGATATACCCTTGTTTTCTTATTTAAAACATTGAATATATATATATATAATTGATTTGAGAATGTTATTCTCAAATATAGGTAGGAAAGTTGTGTGCTATGTAGACAGGTAACAGAAAGTAAACTAATAGGAGAAAATCAGTATCAGCGGAGTCCTTATTACATTTATTACCTGGACTTGGGAACACTTGGCAGTCCGTGGCATTATTTACTACTGCATGTGTCTGTTAATCTGTAGGTGTGGGTGAAATAAACAAAAAATGCCAATATTTAATCAAATACAGTGAACACAAAATAAGTCGCCTTATTGATCTTGGAGAAGCGTGGAAGACGCAGATCAATAAACCTTCTGGTGAAAGAAACAACTTAAAAATGATGCACAGGTTTGTTCTCTTTGAATTTTTGGAGATTTCACAGACCCCGTCACTTATACACAGTGTACTTGCTGTATATCCTTGAATCACAGAGGTTGGTTCATTAACAAAGTGCTAAGTGTTCACGAAGGTGACATTCATTTTCTTCTGGATATTTTTTTTTTTTCAACTAATTTAAAATACATCATTAGTGAATGGGAGCTTGCGTCTACGAAAGATTTCTTTACAAATGAACTTTGACTGTAAACTGAGGCCCCTGCAGGTGTTGGAAAAGATTATCTATTAGTTGCAGTGCAAAACCAGCAGTCAGCTGCAAGCTGGATCCCGTGGGACTTCTGCGTTAAGTAGAATACTGGTTTCAGGACTTGCTGCATTGCTATTATGGTAGATTTTTTTTAACTAAGTAGTTTTGCACCCCAAGTTAACTGTACTGTTACAGCACCCAAAATAACCTCCTGGTGTTGAAATGGGAAATAATTATATATTTTGAAGTGTGTGTATCTATGTGTTATAGATGTAGCCGAGTCTACCTAGCCTGCCTCTGGTGCGGGGGAGCTGTCAGTTAGTTGGCCGGAGCTCCGCTCAATCGGGAGGTGGGGGCGGCCATTTTGGTAATCGCGCATGCACAGTGTGGCGAGGTGCGCATGCGCAGTGTGAGGAGTGCGGCGGCCATCTTAGGATGGCTCCACAGATGCAACCGCGGGACTACAAGTCCCAGAATCCCTAGAAGGAGGGACTGCAGCACATGGGACTGTACCAGCCAATGGGATGCGAGCACTACGAGGAACAGGATATCCCCCGCTCGTGGAAAGCCCGCGAGTCAGTCCAGATGGAGGAGGCAAAGAAGAATGTAGTGTCCAGCTTGCTTCCTCGCCTAGGCCTAGCTCTTGCCCCAAGGCCCCAGTTAGGCCCTGAGCCATAGTAGAGGAGTGTTGTAGGGAAGGCCCCAGATAGGGACTCTTCCCCTTATTGTTATTCCTGCACAAGGAACAGACATCCACATGGTGACCTGCGGCCCAGGAACATGTCCCAGGATTCAGAGACATTGTGGGAGACCCTCCTGCTGGAGCTCAAACAGCAAGGAGGATCCGGACCCCTTAGGAGAGAGTGGATTTGTGTTGGAGGCACCGCTGCGTGGGACCCGCTCCAACTCACTACACCAAGCAGCCCCTGAGTACTGGAGTATCTAGGCAGGTACCCAACATGCACCTACTGTACATCCACAGGGGGTAGCTCTGCCTCACTCTTGGGTGGGAATTGGGGGAGCAACCACGTGTTGGGTCATTGGGTGTATACTGTGGGTACAGTAATTGTTGTTATTGTATGTGTGTATGTGTTAGTAGGTGTATACAGTAAAGCTTAGTTATATACATTGTGTGGTGTATTACTTATTAATGTGTATTGGATCCTGTGAGGGGTTATCCCGCCAACGCTGGGATCCTCATAGGTGGAGGCGCTGCACGCAAGGAGAAAGAGCTCACCCCAGGCTCCCAGTGGTGGAGGCTTAGACCTCCTGTGAGCAGACAGGTACAGCAGCACACATAGTTACCCACGTAGTTCCCTTAGGCGTAGGGAAAGGGGGCTACATATATATATGTCAGGGCTGCCAACAGAAAGGGAGAGACGGAGTTCGGGCCGCCCCGGAAATCGGTCCCAACTGCTGCATCTGGCCATCGGGGGCCCCTGTGCACAGCGGAACCCAGCGTCCAGTTTGCAGTGGGGCCAGCCCTGAGCACTGACCAGCCCCCCAGGCTAGGGAAGATTTAGCTCCCCTGATAACTTGCCGGGTTCACAGAAAAACAAAAAACAAATGGCTGGCCACATCTTACTGACCTGCAACATTTTGCCTACTATTATTCAATTTGAATAGCTTTATACCCAAAGACATTGCCACATAAAGCTATTTCCCCTCTGGAATACTTGAGACTATTTCCATGCACAGCATCTTATTATAGTGGAATCAGCTCCGGCTAACAGGTCCAAAAGCTTTGCAGATTAGAACCGAACCTGGAATGCAGTGAAACCATTGAGCAGATGCATACATTTGAATGAATTTATGCTACAGTTGTAAATATAGTTGTGAAATGGAAGCAATCACTTCATACTACAGTATACATTTGGCTTTCATAATCTTCCTACAGATTATGGGGATCAGTCACGAATGGCTGTAATGATGGCTACTTAGTGACTGTGCCTCTTATTATTATTATTATTATTATTATTATTTATTTATACAATACGATGAGATAAAAAGAGAATAACAATAAAATTACAACATTAACGAACACTGATACAATGTCCAAGAAGCTGAGCCGTGCCTGGGGATTCACATAGGGGCTCCTTTTGTAAACCAATGTAACATTATTACAATGTATTGTTTAATGACTTATTGCAGGGGTTCTCAACTCCAGTACTCAGGACCCCCAAACAAGTCAGGTTTTAAAGATATCCCTGCTTTAGCACAGGTGGCTCAGTCGAAGAGCCTGTTTCAGCACAGCTGGTTCAAGCTGATTGATATTGAGCCACCTGTGCTGAAGCAGGGATATCCTGAAAACCTGACCTGTTTGGGACTGGTGTTGAGAACCCCTGAGTTAATATATTTCCTGGAACCTTATCGATGCCTGCTATATATTTGGAATGACATAAGCAGCTTTTATTTGATTCCACGCTGTGTGTCATTTGTGTTTTTAAATAAGAAAACTTTTTGAGTGGAACCAAGTCATGGAAAAAAACAGTGCCACGTGAAACCTTCCTTTCTATGTCACTATTATAGTCACAGGCTAGTTCATTTGCATACAACTCTCATTGCATGTGCACCATAGCTGCTAAGACTTCTCTTTGCTTCTTCATCATAGTAACTGGACCACCAGCCAAACCACTTTTTAGGCCAATGTGGTCAAACGGAAAAACATCAACTTTTTAAGAGTACAGTAGATTCTTTTTTTCAGTGGAGGTGATAAAACTACTACACAACACAATAGGAATAAATTGATTTTTTAACAACATGTTTAATAAAGATGTATGCATTTCTATTAAACTGCTGTTTGTCATTGTCAGTAAACACAGTGAGACTGGGGCTTACGTTAATGTTAGCTATTGTTGAAGCGAGCATAACCTTTAGTAGCTCATCATTAATCATTCTGATATTGCACAAATGGCTTCTTTATTTGTTTGAACTGTTCACAACCATGTTATATAATTGAAGTTATTGAGCGCCTGTTTAGAATAAACCAGGGGTATGTAAACTGGGGGTGTGCCTCCCAGGGGGTGGGGCGCGAGATTTTCTGTGGGGGATCGGAGCTTACCAAGGCCTTGTGCTCTTCCCCAAAGTATTTAAATTAAATGCCGAGGCAGCACACGCGAGGCCTCTGTAAGGTCCCTTACCTTGTCTGCAGCAGCTTCTGGCGATGTGTGGCCATGACATGACGCGGCGCTGTCATGGCAACGTGACATCACATGACGATGTGACATCAAAACACCAGAGACAAGGTAAGGAGGGGGGACGCGAGCAGGGGGGGAGACCAGGCAAGGGGGCGCAGTAGAAAAAGTTTGCGCACCCCTGGTATAAGCAATTCACAACCTTCCGCTACATGAATGGGTTGCAGATTAAGTAGTGTGTGTATCATATTTGTGGGGTTTATTTGACATTATTTTAAATGGATGCACCTTGATAATACTTCACACCAGCTACAGTATTCTAATCATTTTAAGGGGGCTATTTGCTAAAGTCTGCTCGGAGACAAAGGTGACATGACAATGATTAGCATATATTGATTTAGCAGGGAGGGGAATAGTCAGTATGTTTTGTCATGTCCCATTTTAGATGTAGACTTCCGAGTGTGTCAGTTTAGTTGAGATGACATATCTTTATTGGGTTATTTCAGGGGGGCTCGACTCCAGTCCTCAAGCCCTCCAACAGGTCAGGTTTTCAGGATATCCCTGCTTCAGCAGAGGTGGCTCAATCAGAGGCTCAGCCAAAGACTTAGCCCCTGATTGAGCCACCTGCATTGAAGCAGGGACTGATTGAGACACCTGTGCTGAAGCTGGGATCTCCTGAAAACCTGACCTGTTGTGGGGCTTGAGGACTGGAGTTGAGCCCCCGTGGGTTATTTTATGGTTACTCATTCAGCGTCCATAGTTGTCATGACTTGGTGGAGTCACCCTCTTTGTTTCTTGGTCCTATAAAAGTACACGAGGTGTTGGCTCAGTGAGTAAAAGACACTGACTGGCACTGAGAGTTTGGAGCAGGGGAGTCTGGTTCAATTCCTGGTGTCGGCTCCTTGTGACCTTGGGCAAGTCACTTTATCTCCCTGTGCCTCAGGCACCAAAAACATAGATTGTAAGCTCCACGGGGCAGGGACCTGTGCCTGCAAAATGTCTCTGTAAAGCGCCTAGTATAACTAGCAGTGCTATACAAAAACATGCTATTGTTATTATTATAGATACATGAATACAAATGTAATGGACAAATCTTGTTTGTTAACAATGCATTGTATCTTGCATGAAATCGTCATGTTAAAATACACAGCCACCTTTCCACATAAACCCTGGGAAGAGATGAATTTGTGGAAGAAGTGAAAATAGGACATTACAATGGAAAAAGTACAATGAGAAAAGATGTAAGCTTATATCCTGTTAGCAATATCTCGTACACCATCTTCCTTGTGATCCAGCAGATGTCTTCTGCCGGCCAACTCCCCGGTGAGATTAGGAGTTTTTTTTTTTAATGTGCAGTCTATATTAGATTTATTCTTTAGGTTCAATGTGAATTAATTTCTCCAAATATGTGTTTCTCGCACACATGTAATGTAGCTACCGTAATTGTTTATTTAAAACCTTTGTATTACTTTTATATTTTTATATTAAAATAAATGCCAAAATCCAAAAGCAGAACCACAACCCAAAACATTTGTAGAGGCAAAACTAAAATACTGTAGGCGTCAACTCGATTAAACATCTCTAATCTTAATCCCAGCACATTTCTTCTAACTTTAAACATTGGCACATGATTCAGAGGGATGGAACTGTATGCCTGACTGAAGAACTTGCAATCAGTTTGTTAGTTTCAAAATATATTGCAGGTCGTAGCAGAAAATGAGCTTTGTTTTGTCATGACATCCCTATCCACATTTGCCCACTGAAATGTTACTGCTATCTCAGCATATTACAATGCAGTGTGACACTACTGCTTGGGAATTTCAGTACAGTTAACAACAAATGTTAACACCAGTGCCCAAGGATGAAGATACACGTGACAATTGTATTCCACTTTTGCACTGCAGTCAAAAGACCACCACATGTACCAAAGCCCATTTATCAATATCTAATGATTTTACATGAAATACATGAAGGATTTTTGCACAGGAATTTGGTGTATTACCCTAAATTCCTGGTATCTTTGAATGTGCGGTGTTATTTGTTGGATTTCCCTTACCTATTTGTATAAGTAAAAGGAAGGCACTGCTTTTTATAGCATTGCTTCAACATCTAGCTGTGAAGCCATCAATATGTTATTGACCTTTGGTGTACACAATTCAAAGATTTCCGTGTATAGTAAAGCAGATCCATTTAGGGTACTTTTGTCTCAAGTTGTTTCTGACACACCCGCATAAAATGCCATTTGCCTTTTGTACGCCTTCCTTTGGTACTGCATGGGACACACACTTCAAGTGCAGTATACATTGTGCATCTTGTATATTGTCTTCTTGGTATTGGTTGATACAAACTTTCTTGATGCTATCAGGTCTTTTTAATTTTCCTTTTGCTGCAGAAGTTCCCAAAGTGGAACCAAACAGCTGTGCGTGTTTTGTCTAAATTGGTGCTTGTTGGTTAGAGATTGCATAGCTGAATTACACCTTCTGCAACCTAAAATACATCCAAAGCAGTCAAGTTAATTTAGTGTAGATTTAGATTAGTTTTTGTACTGTATGCATATCTCTGCCTGAGAAAACACATAAAAGAGCTTTAGTGCCTTTATATCTCTGTAGGAAATGTGGTGTTATCATGAGTAGAATCCAGAAACAGCAACGGTGGGTACTGTGTGAGAGTGAAGACGTAGAAATCTATGTTCAGTACTTTTACAATACTGTATAATAAAATATCCTTATATTCATGATAATTTTTCTTTCTTTTTTATTCTTGTGGTTTGGAAGACCTTTAACAATTGATTTTCACTTATTTCCTTTGTACAGCACCCAAAAAAAGCATACCAGGGATTAGCTGAAAATAGATGAAAATGACAAGTGTTACAATGCACTAGATTGTAAGCTCTCCGGATCAGGGACCTCATTAGCTTCTGTATCTGTTTATGCTTGTTTGTCCATATTTGTATGTCATTATGTACTTGATACACCCCATGGTACTGGAATATGTTGCCGCTTTAAGTAAGCGATAATAATATTATCCTTTTATAGTGCCGCCTATGCATTCAGTAGTTTGAGGTATAGCATGCAGTTCAAAATACCAGGTAACCTTAAATATAATGTTTAAACGGAAAATGACAGTGTGCTACTGAAAGGGATGGTTTAAAATAAGTGCAAAGATTATAAGACAAAAGTGAATATACAATAAGAGACTAACTAGTTATCCAATATAAACAGTGAAAATCAATAAACAAATACAAATAACTACACTTTACAGCCTGTAATAAAATAAAGTCCCAGAGAATAAAAAGAATCAAATCGGGATAAATCTCGTGTGTAGTGAAAGAAATAGAAATGGAAGTAGATCCCAGGCGTGTGCTGCTGTCTGTGGGAGGTTTCCCGCTGCTCTCCGTGGGAGGTTTCCCGCTGCTGTCTGTGGGAGGTTTCCCGCTGCTCTCCGTGGGAGGTTTCCCGCTGCTCTCTGTGGGAGGTTTCCCGCTGCTCTCTGGGAGGTTTCCCGCTGCTCTCCGTGGGAGGTTTCCCACTGCTCTCTGTGGGAGGTTTCCCGCTGCTCTCCGTGGGAAGTTTCCCACTGCTCTCCGTGGGAGGTTTCCCGCTGCTCTCTGTGGAAGGTTTCCCGCTGCTCTCCGTGGGAGGTTTCCCGCTGCTCTCTGTGGGAGGTTTCCCACTGCTCTCCGTGGAAGGTTTCCCGCTGCTCTGCGTGGGAGGTTTCCCGCTGCTCTCCGTGGGAGGTTTCCCACTGCTCTCCGTGGAAGGTTTCCCGCTGCTCTGCGTGGGAGGTTTCCCGCTGCTCTCTGTGGGAGGTTTCCCGCTGCTCTCTGGGAGGTTTCCCGCTGCTCTCTGTGGGAGGTTTCCCGCTGCTCTCCGTGGGAGGTTTCCCGCTGCTCTCTGTGGGAGGTTTCCCGCTGCTCTCCGTGGGAGGTTTCCCGCTGCTCTCTGTGGGAGGTTTCCCGCTTCTCTCCGTGGGAGGTTTCCTGCTGCTCTGCGTGGGAGGTTTCCCGCTGCTCTCTGTGGGAGGTTTCCCGCTGCTCTCCGTGGGAGGTTTCCCGCTGCTCTCCGTGGGAGGTTTCCCGCTGCTCTCTGTGGGAGGTTTCCCACTGCTCTCTGTGGGAGGTTTCCCACTGCTCTCTGTGGGAGGTTTCCCGCTGCTCTCTGTGGGAGGTTTCCCGCTGCTCTCCGTGGGAGGTTTCCCGCTGCTCTCTGGGAGGTTTCCCGCTGCTCTCCGTGGGAGGTTTCCCGCTGCTCTCTGTGGGAGGTTTCCCACTGCTCTCTGTGGGAGGTTTCCCACTGCTCTCTGTGGGAGGTTTCCCGCTGCTCTCTGTGGGAGGTTTCCCGCTGTTCTCCGTGGGAGATTTCCCGCTGCTCTCCGTGGGAGATTTCCCGCTGCTCTCCGTGGGAGATTTCCCGCTGCTCTCCGTGAGAGGTTTCCCGCTGCTCTCCGTGGGAGGTTTCCCACTGCTCTCTGTGGGAGGTTTCCCACTGCTCTCTGTGGGAGGTTTCCCGCTGTTCTCCGTGGGAGGTTTCCCGCTGCTCTCTGTGGGAGGTTTCCCGCTGCTCTCTGGGAGGTTTCCCGCTGCTCTCCGTGGGAGGTTTCCCACTGCTCTCTGTGGGAGGTTTCCCGCTGCTCTCCGTGAAAGGTTTCCCACTGCTCTCCGTGGGAGGTTTCCCGCTGCTCTCTGTGGAAGGTTTCCCGCTGCTCTCCGTGGGAGGTTTCCCGCTGCTCTCTGTGGGAGGTTTCCCGCTGCTCTCCGTGGAAGGTTTCCCGCTGCTCTGCGTGGGAGGTTTCCCGCTGCTCTCTGTGGGAGGTTTCCCGCTGCTCTCTGGGAGGTTTCCCGCTGCTCTCTGTGGGAGGTTTCCCGCTGCTCTCCGTGGGAGGTTTCCCGCTGCTCTCTGTGGGAGGTTTCCCGCTGCTCTCCGTGGGAGGTTTCCCGCTGCTCTCTGTGGGAGGTTTCCCGCTGCTCTCCTTGGGAGGTTTCCCGCTGCTCTGCGTGGGAGGTTTCCCGCTGCTCTGCGTGGGAGGTTTCCCGCTGCTCTCTGTGGGAGGTTTCCCGCTGCTCTCCGTGGGAGGTTTCCCGCTGCTCTCCGTGGGAGGTTTCCCGCTGCTCTCTGTGGGAGGTTTCCCGCTGCTCTCTGTGAGAGGTTTCCCGCTGCTCTCTGTGGGAGGTTTCCCGCTGCTCTCTGTGGGAGGTTTCCCGCTGCTCTCTGTGGGAGGTTTCCCGCTGCTCTCTGTGGGAGGTTTCCCGCTGCTCTCCGTGGGAGGTTTCCCGCTGCTCTCCGTGGGAGGTTTCCCGCTGCTCTCCGTGGGAGGTTTCCCGCTGCTCTCTGTGGGAGGTTTCCCGCTGCTCTCTGTGGGAGGTTTCCCGCTGCTCTCCGTGGGAGGTTTCCCGCTGCTCTCCGTGGGAGGTTTCCCGCTGCTCTCCGTGGGAGGTTTACCGCTGCTCTCTGTGGGAGGTTTCCTGCTGCTCTCCGTGGGAGGTTTCCCGCTGCTCTCTGTGGGAGGTTTCCCGCTGCTCTCTGTGGGAGGTTTCCCGCTGCTCTCTGTGGGAGGTTTCCCGCTGCTCTCCGTGGGAGGTTTCCCGCTGCTCTCCGTGGGAGGTTTACCGCTGCTCTCTGTGGGAGGTTTACCGCTGCTCTCTGTGGGAGGATTCCCGCTGCTCTCTGTGGGAGGTTTCCCGCTGCTCTCTGTGGGAGGTTTCCCGCTGCTCTCCGTGGGAGGTTTCCCGCTGCTCTCTGTGGGAGGTTTACCGCTGCTCTCCGTGGGAGGTTTCCCGCTACTCTCTGTGGGAGGTTTCCCGCTGCTCTCTGTGGGAGGTTTCAAGCTGCTCTCCGTGGGAGGTTTCCCGCTGCTCTCCGTGGGAGGTTTCCCGCTGCTCTCCATGGGAGGTTTCCCGCTGCTCTCCGTGGGAGGTTTCCCGCTGCTCTCCGTGGGAGGTTTCCCGCTGCTCTCTGTGGGAGGTTTCCCACTGCTCTCCGTGAGAGGTTTTCCACTGCTCTCCGTGGGAGATTTTCCACTGCTCTCCGTGGGAGGATTTCCACTGCTCCTCCGTGGGAGGTTTTCCACGGCTCTCCGTGGGAGGTTTTCCATGGCTCTCCGTGGGAGGTTTTCCACTCCTCCTTCAGTGCATACGGGGGGGGGGGGGAAAGCGCACACCAAGCCCATAGAAAAGTACAGTTTTAATAAAAAGTGCATATAAAACATATATGGTTTTGCACTCACATGGTGTCCAATAAAAGGTATCATACAATCTGCTCCCTCTCCCGGCTCTGCAACTTTATGGAAGAAAAGACCAGGCGGCAACCAACCCTACTTTGCCTACCCTAAAAAACTACTGATGTGTAGGAGCCCCCAGAGCGGGCATATTCTGGGCACTGTATTTGGCACTGTTATGGCTATGAAATAAGAAAGGGATAAAGAAACACAAGGAATAACATATCTTTTTTTAGTGGTAATGCCTCTCTGTGACATTATTTTACATGTCTAGCATAAGCATTGAATCTGCTACGTATTGGTTCACAACCTTTCACCAACCTGCATCTTTCTAAAGGGGAAAAAAACCTGTTTGAAACCCTATAACAGCTTAATTTATTCCTGAGCCACAGATAATTAAAAAAAAAATAGATTGTGAGCTCTTTGGACAGCCATGCACCGTGCGAGTATGGTTATTTGTGCTGCAATGCATAACAAAATATCCATAGATGTATTCAGTTTCTTTAGAATATCAACATTTGATTCAGCTTTAAAAATGTAAGACTAAATATTGCCATTTGTTAAATACAATATTAGAAGAATCCACACAATTGAACAGTTTTGAATCTTTTTTTCCCCCTGTGGATGTCATTCTTTGGAAGAGGGCTGTGCTACTATGCTTTCTATCTATTAAATGACCACCCTTTGGTCTCTTTTTCAATGTGACATCAAAAATCATTCATTGGGGGCTGCTATGAAAAGCGTTTTTAGAATTCAGGTTCAGCAGTCAGAGCAATTACTCAACATGTTCAATTGTTTTCCCTTATCTCCCCAATAACAAGAGGTGGCTAGCCGTGCTGTAATAATAACAGCCGGTAACCTTGTGTTTCACCCCATAAACCTCCAACACTGAAGCTATAGTATTAGATCACAACGCAGGCATGCAGCAGGGGAAGCATGCCATTAACCCCTTGTGTTGGAGGTACCTCTGGCAGCAGTGTGGTCAGGCTACAGCACAGGTAGCCAACTCCAGTACTCAAGGGCCACCAACAGGTTCCAGGATATCCCTGCTGATATCCTGAAACCGAAACCTGTTGGTAGTTCTTGAGGTCTGGAGTTGGCCGTAACACCTACTTAGGCTGCGTCCATAGTGAATCCGATGGTGCGAGTGGCGTTGCTCAGGCCAAATTAAAACCAATGGAAGCCAATGCGCATGTGCAGAGTGCGCGCGTGCACGTGAGCGCCGATGCGTGGCGAGAAAAACTTGTTTGTCTTTGCCGCTCGACGGCCGGGTCACGTGAGCGTTTCGGCCGATGAGGATGAACCAGCTCCATGACATCACTGCCACGCCTCCCCCCCCCCAACACGCCTCCCCATTGCCTTTGCGTGCTGCAGGCGAGCGTGAGGCCATGCGAACACTTTGTACGCGGCCTTACTCATGACTGAAGTACAATGCACTGCAGAAGCTCAGCAGGCTATTTCCTGCGTTACAGATGTTTAGACATAAATATGTTTCAAATATTTTGCCACAACGAGGTAGGCTTCAAGTGGCACACTGCATCTCTGCTAAACTACAAACAGTTTGGTTTCTCTGACATGTTACAAAGTTGCCAAATGGGTTGTATTACTGTAGGTCCCATTCCATGGTTCCATTTTAAGAACTTTTAGGGGCAGGGACTCGGGTCTCTTAATATTTCATTCTATAGTATATCTCATGCTCTTACCAACGCGTTTTACAAGCATTCACATGCCATTCCCATTGTTTGTCTTTACAATGAAGGTTGTTAGGAGTTTAACACATATTTAAATATTTTTTACATTGGAAAAATTCATGATAAATGATTTGTAAAATACGTAACATATTGTTATGATTTAATGAAACAATGCTCCGAGTTGTTTATATCAAAGATAGGACCGATGTCACTTTTTATTTACGTCTGCGTTTTATTTTCAGGTTACAACTTGTGTGCACTTGTAAACCTTAATAAAACTTTAAATTGAAGAATAGAGTATAACATCAAGCAGGTCTCACATGAAGCGGAGGAAGCCGAGTCTCCACCATCATGTCACGCAGTGAAGCACAAGTGTTTATTTTGTTTCCAAAATGGATTGGATATGAAGAGTTGTTTTTTGTTTCCCAAGTTGAAGGAATAAAAGCATTAGAGCCTCTCCCTGGGGAGCGGGGCTGCTGAGCAAGCCTGTTTATGGAACGAAGATCATGTGTTTTATTTAGAGCGGTCCCAGGGCAGTTTGTGTTTAGATGCACTGAATCCCACCTGGTCGCTCTCCGTTTCTCATTGTGGTAACTTGTACAGTCACTTGAAGCTCTAGTTGTTTGATGCTGAAACCCACACCAAGCTGCAAATGGTGTCCAAAGGTTTTGGATCTATCATATTGTTGACAAAGATACCCATTTATGAAGTTACCAGAAAGGGTATAAAAATAATCCACTACCATTTAAAGCAGCAAAACATGGAAAATCCTATATGGGTTGTTTTTTAATAAATCAGTTCTGTAGTATTGGAAGATACTGTCTACATTCTCTTTTAACTCCAAATGCCATTTTTAGTGATTTTTTTATGTACTGATCATTCTTTGATACAAGCACAGGCACATACATTTTTCACTACCAACTTTACAAGCTCGTGTACTACTAATTGTATCTCTGTATATGTGTGCGCCTCATAACTAAATATTAGCAATAAAACATACTGTGCAACAAAGTATCACTAACTGATCCGTTGCTGTTCAAAACAGCCGGCTGCCTATTGCTCTGAAAGCTGTAACAATAATGTGTTACATTCAATAATATAATGTTACATTCAAGCATTTCTCCAACTTCAGCACAAATTTAGAAGGCGGCCATTTCATTAGGCAGGCAATCAGGATTTCTACAGATACAGTATATAACAGGATCACCAAACGATTGGCAGCTTAGGTAAGAATGTAAAATTATACATTGTCACATGCTTTGCATATAAAAATAAGAAGAAAAAAGGGCAAATGTAGTATTGCTGCTTTAACTTCTGTATGCTGAAATAAAGGGAATATACACTATATATATATACTAGCTGAGAGCCCCGGCGTTGCCCGGGATGTTTGTGGTGTGGGTGTGGCATTTGGGTGGGGAGTGGTCCACGCGGCCCATGTGCGGTGGTAGTGCTGCTGTGGCTGTACTGATGGTGATTGTATTGGTGTGCTGATTTGGGAGGGTTTGGTGCTGATGTGGGGGTGCGGATGTGGGTGTGCCGATGGGGGAGGTGCAAAGGTGGCGATGTGTGGGTGCTGATGGTGTTGATGGGGGCTGGGAATGGTGGGGAGGCGAGAATGCCAGTGTGCTGGGGGGGCATACCGGTGTGCTGATGTGGTGGTGCTGGGGTGTGTGTGTGTATACATGTTTGTGTGTATACATTGTATGTGTGTGTGTGTATACATGTGTGTGTATACACGTGTGTGTGTATACACGTGTGTGTGTATACACGTATGTGTGTGTATACACGTGTGTGTGTGTATACACGTGTGTGTGTGTATACACGTGTGTGTATACACGTGTGTGTGTGTATACACGTGTGTGTGTGTATACACATGTGTGTGTATACATTGTGTGTATGTATATATTGTGTGTGTGTGTATACGTGTGTGTGTATACACATGTGTGTGTATACACGTGTATACATGTTTGTGTGTGTGTATACATGTTTGTGTGTATACATTGTATGTGTGTGTGTATAAGTGTGTGTGTGTGTGTGTGTGTGTATACATGTGTGTGTGTGTGTATACATGTGTATGTGTGTATACATGTGTGTGTGTGTGTGTATACATGTGTGTGTATATACATGTGTGTGTATATACATGTGTGTGGGTATACACGTGTGTGTGTATACACATGTGTATGTGTACACATGTGTGTGTACACATGTGTGTATACACATGTGTGTGTGTACACGTGTGTGTGTATACACATGTGTGTGTGTATACACGTGTGTGTGTGTGTATACATGTGTGTGTGTGTATATACATGTGTGTGTGTGTATACATGTGTGTGTGTATACATGTGTGTGTGTATACATTATGTGTATGTATACCTGTGTGTATACGTGTGTGAGTGTATACGTGTGTGTGTATGTGTACATGTGTGTGTGTGTATGTCTCCATGTGTGTGTGTGTATGTCTCCATGTGTGTGTGTGTATGTCTCCATGTGTGTGTGTACGTGTACATGTGTGTGAGTATACGTGTACATGTGTGTGTGTGTACGTGTCTACGTGTACATGTGTGTGTGTGTGTGTGTGTGTGTGTGTGTGTGTGTACGTGTCTACGTGTACATGTGTGTGTGTGTCTACGTGTACATGTGTGTGTGTCTACGTGTACGTGTGTGTACGTGTGTGTGTGTACGTGTGTGTGTACGTGTGTGTCTATGTGTGTGTGTGTCTACGTGTGTGTGTTTGTGTCTACGTGTGTGTGTTTGTGTATACGTGTGTGTGTGTATACGTGTGTGTGTGTCTACGTCTGTGTGTGTGTGTCTACGTGTGTGTGTGTCTACGTGTGTGTGTGTGTGTGTGTCTGTGTCCCTGTGTGTCCTTTGGCCCGTGACTCCGCCTCAGGGAAGGGGGGGGGAGGGGGGGGGTGGGGGGGAGGTGGTGGGAAGGAGGGGGGTGGGGGGGAAGGGGAGGTGGGGGGGAGGTGGTGGTAAGGGGAGGGGGTGGGGGGGAGGTGGTGGGAAGGGGGGGGGTGGGGGGGAGGTGGTGGGAAGGGGGGGGGGGTGGGGGGAAGGGGGGGAGGTGGTGGGGAGTTGGGAAGGGGGGTGGGGGAGGTGGGAAGGGGGGGTGGAGGTGGTGAGGAGGTGGTGGGAGGTTGTAAGGGGGGAGTGAAGGGAAGGTGAAGGGGGGGTGAAGGTGGGGGTGGAGGGGAGGTGAAGGGTGGGGGTGGAGGGGAGGTGAAGGGGGGGGTGGAGGGGAGGTGAAGGGGGGTGGAGGGGAGGTGGAGGGGAGGTGAAGGGGGGGGTGGAGGGGAGGTGAAGGGGAGGTGAAGGGGGGGGGGTGGAGGGGAGGTGAGGGGGGGGAGTGGAGGGGAGGTGAAGGGGGGGGTGGAGGGGAGGTGAAGGGGGGGGTGGAGGGGAGGTGAAGGGGGGGGTGGAGGAGAGGTGAAGGGGGGGGTGGAGGAGAGGTGAAGGGGGGGTGGAGGGGAGGTGAAGGGGGGGTGGAGGGGAGGTGAAGGGGGGGTGGGGGGGGTGAAGGGGAGGTGGGGGGTGAAGGGGAGGTGGGGGGGGTGAAGGGGAGGTGGGGGGTGAAGGGGAGGTGGGGGGGTGAAGGGGGGTGGAGGTGAAGGGGGGGTGGAGGGGAGGTGAAGGGGGGGTGGAGGGAGGTGGAAGGGAAGGGAAGTGGAGTGAGGGGAGGTGAGGGGTGGGTGAGGGGAGGTGAGGTGAAGGGGGGTGAGGGGAGGTGAAGGGGGGTGAGGGGAGGTGAAGGCCGCTCCCTCACCCGTCCGGCCACTCACTCACCCGTCCGGCAGCTCCCTCACCCGTCCGGCCGCTCCCACGTGGATCTGAGGCGGGAGGCAGCTTGTTGTGGCCGCTCCCCCGCTGTGTCCCGGGCGCTCGCTCGCTCCGCTGACTGTAGCGGCGCCGGGGGGGGGGGGGTGGAGGGGAGGTGATTTGAAGGGGGGTGAGGGGTGGGTGAAGGCCGCTCACTCACCCGTCCGGCCGCTCCCACGTGGAACTGAGGCGGGAGGCAGCTTGTTGTGGCCGCTCCCCCGCTGTGTCCCGGGCACTCGCTCCTCCGCTCACTGTAGCGGCGCCGGGGGGGGGGGGGGTTTGAAAGCGCAGGAGACACGGGGAGAGGAGGACGTGCGCGCGGGTGTGGAGGCTGATTTCGGGGAGGAAGAGGCGGAGGCGGGTATGTGAGCCCCCCCCCCCCCCCGGGTTATACAATGCTGCTAATGTACACCCCCCCCCCTAGTGTGTGTGTGTGTGTGTGTGTGTGTGTGTGTGTGTGTGTGTGTGTGTGTGTGTGTGTGTGTGTGTGTGTGTGTGTGTGTGTGTCTGTGTGTGTCCCTGTGTGTGTGTTTGTGTCCCTGTGTGTGTGTTTGTGTCCCTGTGTGTCCTTTGGGCCGTCACTCCGCCTCAGGCCAATGAGAGGTGTGCGGGGGCGGCCCAAGGGACCAATGAGATTTCCCCTAGGGACACCGGACATCCAGCAGGCAGGCAGGCTGGCATGCATGCATGCAGGCAGGCAGGCAGGCAGGCATACAGTGCTTTCACTAATATAGTATAAGATATATATATTTTTATATATATATATACATACATAGATACATCATATTCATCCCTTGTCGATCCACTGCTAGATGATGATCTCAATGATCTTTCCAGGTATATATATTTAAATATATTTATATATGCGCACACACATTCAAAATAGAAGACATCACTCAAAAGAAGCACTCCAGTATACTGGGCAAAAATAATATATATATATTATTACACATAAAGTGCAGCAATGGTAAAAATATTGAGTGGAACAATCATAAAGTCACAAAAAAAATAACAAACAAGGCACATATGCAGCCTCCCTACCTACAGCACAATACTGACATACAAACCAAGTACTCTTGTTGTTGTTGTTTACAAACTCACAACACGGGTTCATTGATAATGAGAAGTTTATTGCCTGTACAGCACAGAGTATGATCATACACGAAAGTTGTCCATTAGACACTCTGCCAGGGGAGGGCCCGTGCAGGCTTTATATACATTTTAGATTCCTTTGTTTAAAATAGGTTATTAGGCAGAAAAATAATGACATCACACAATGCATTCCCTGTACACGAGGGGATAATCCTCTTCTAAACCAATCAAGTTACAGGTCTTCTTCTTATCTATACCAGACTGACTCCAAAGATCAATTCATCTGCCTAAAACTGGTTCCTTTTAGCTGACCAAAACAGTTGAGTTTTTGAGCGACAAGGCACAGTCCACATCCCCCCCCCTCTGGAGCAAAGTCCACTCTTGCAACAACACGCACACTGACATATAACACACACAAAGACAAGATGGATTCCGCACACTGCCAACAATTTCCTCTCCATAGACCCCCCCCACCCCCCAGTCCTTTTCAGTAATATCAACAGTATATTCATTTCAGCAATATTACTTCATCACAATACGCACCTTCCTCGGCTCAGCTTGCAATTTATTCAAGATAACAGCTTTGTGTTCTCGCTCTGATGGTGGAGGACCGACGCTTTTCAGCAGTGTGTGTCCTTTGGGCCATTGCTGCTGTGCTGAGGATATTGTTTATGGGATTTCCAGTGTCTGCATTACTCCACCTCTTTGCAATTCATGTCTTTATTGAGAGATATTTCAGAGAGGATTTGATGTTTGCATATAATATTATTTTCCTCTTTTTTTTTATTACTACGTTGTTGATATTGGCACTTCAGTGAGCAGCTGGTCAGCATTGTATTTTTGTTGCACTTTATCTGTATTTGTATTTTACATTTATAATATTCAGTTTGTACTGTATGCCAGCATTGCGGGGTAGCTGGGGATTTTTTAGGGATTTTATAGTTGGTGCAGTATTTTTACCATTGCACCTCTTTCTGTATAATACATATATATTATTTTCCTCTGAACCCTGCTGGTGTACCCACTTATTTTGTTTTTTGGGGGGTTATATATCTCCTGTTTGTAGATGCCATTTATTTGGCTTTTGTCTACTAGAGCTGCACTTTTTTTTTTTTTCGCTTCCACTGCAGCCAAGAATTCTGGGTAATGAAATGCAAATGAGCACACGGTGTCACCTTTTACTTCAAGTCCATTTTAACATGGGCCCCTATAAACATACCACTGTCGTATTACACAGCTTTTCAGCACAGCCAAAGAATATCATTGCAAAGTTGGTGGATTGCATATGAGACTCACAATTTTTTTTTTATGTACTAATTATCTTTACTTTTCCTCTCTTACCCTGATCACGTACATAATTGGGCGATTTCCACATTGAAGAAAAATTAATAAACCTTTTTTGCCGGGGGTCTTTATAATGCCGCTCATTGTAAAATTATTTTTTTTAAGTTTTTCTGCTGCATGCTTTCCCTGTCTACACATAACCGTCTAACTAGTGCGTAAATAAAAACAACGCAAATATTTTTATTGTGATTATTGCAATTGTTCAGATGAAGATGGCAGATTAATTTCACTTAATCAAACTCCAGCTCCTTGTGGTAACTCCACCGGGCCGGCTTGATGGTGGTTCCATCTGTGCCAGTTGCGCCGAGCTCCGCACTTACAGAGGCCCCGTGCCCTTCCCCACAACCGTTAAACTGATTACCGGAGCCTCTGTAACTGTCTCGTACCTTCTATCTGGCTTCTCGTGTCCGGCATCTCCTCCTGCTCCTCATCTCTGCGATGTCACTCTGTCACCTTGCCATGACAACAAGACATAGCGACGCCCCGTTGCCATGACAACGTGATGTCGTATGATGCCGCAACGTCACTGAGACGAGGAGAAAGGAGGAGACGAGATAAGTGGCCTTGCGCTCTCCCCGGAACCGAGCCGCGCTAAAATTGCCAGCTGGCTCTAACGTCCTATTAGAGATCGGCGAATGCGTTCTAATCTGTTTCCTGGATTTTCTCGCATTTCCCCCCCCAAAATCCATGTTGTGGTGTACAGTCTGCAAACAGATTGGGTTGGTTTTAATCTGTGCGGATTCATCAAAAAATGCCATTGAATACAACCCGTGGTCGGATTTGTAGAATCCATTCCGCGAATTCCTCAATCCGTTGCCGGATTCTTAGATTCTTAAGAATTCGCCAACGGATTGCGGAATCCGCGGATTGTATTCTACAAATCCGTCCACGCGTGGCGGAATCCGCGGATTGTATTCTACAAATCCGTCCACGCGTGGCGGAATCCACGGAGTGTATTGGTAATAATAAAAAAAATCCCCAGAACCGCCAATCGCACCTTTTGTGATTGATCCGCTGAAATCTGCCGACCAAAGAAACCGGCCGATCCAAATCCAGACCAAAAATTCACCCATCTCTTCTCCCCATACATGTTTTTTTTTTTTTTTTAATCACAGCGTCCTATCACTATGAATTCCTAACTAATATGCTCTTGAGATCCCGTACACGACAGCGAGTATAATTTGTCTTCTTTGACTAAACTCTTTAATATTCAGGTGCACGCTACAACTTAAGATCATTCAGCTCCTTTAGTGCTGGAAGGGCACACACCGCGGGTTCTTCCAGCTCTAATAAGTTTAATTGTCACTGTGGAGGTCACTGAGGAACTGCTGGCAATTCTCTGCCAGCCTACCCCTTTCTACCTGTCACAAATCATTGCATTTAAGAGAAGGTTTCCTCGACATTCCATTTATGAGAAGAACAATCAGTTGGTTTGACAGCAGTGCGTAGGTGAGAGCTCCGTGGCACTAACCACTTAATATTTCTAATTCAGTGAAACAGCATTGCTGTCGCTGTTGTCATCTTTTATTATATTGTCCATCATAGCTGTTGTCCTTTTATGATTACAGTGATACAAGTGCAGTGTTGGTTGGTGAATACAGAATTAGTACTTAGATTATGAAACAAATATCTTGCTCAGGGCGGCTGCTAAATTTGAGCAATCTGCCAACAGAAATTATATATTTCATTTCCACCTACTGGCAATTTTTTTGCTTCAATTATTTTATTAACCTAAAATGATTTCCGTCATTGAATTATTATAAATGATGGGTCCTTACTGACCTGCCAATACAGCCTCCAGAACTTTACCTCTCCAGTCTTCACAGATAACATAGTATGAAGAATAAGGTATTGTCAGTTTGCCCCGCTCCCAGGGGACTCCCGCTCCCAGGGGACGCCTGCTCCCAGGGGACTCCCGCTCCCAGGGGACTCCCGCTCCCAGGGAGCGCCTGCTCCCAGGGGACTCCCGCTCCCAGGGGAGTCCCACTCCCAGGGGACTCCCGCTCCCAGGGGACGCCCGCTCCAAGGGGACGCCCGCTCCCAGGGGACGCCCGCTCCCAGGGGACGCCCGCTCCCAGGGGACTCCCGTCCAAGGGGACTCCCGCTCCCAGGGGGCGCCCGCTCCCAGGGGACTCCCACTCCCAGGGGACTCCCGCTCCCAGGGGACTCCCGCTCCCAGGGGACGCCCGCTCCAAGGGGACGCCCGCTCCAAGGGGACGCCCGCTCCAAGGGGACTCCCGCTCCAAGGGGACGCCTGCTCCCAGGGAGGCCCGCTCCCAGGGGACTCCCGCTCCCAGGGGACTCCCGCTCCCAGGGGACTCCCGCTCCCAGCGGATTCCCACTCCAAGGGGACTCCTGCTCCCAGGGGACTCCCGCTCCCAGGGGACTCCCACTCCCAGGGGACTCCCGCTCCCAGGGGACTCTCCCACACAACTCTAGGGAGCTTCTCAAAATAAAAGTATAGGGAGCATCAACAGGAGAGGTTAAAGATCCATTCCTCAGGTGCAGCGCCTCCAGTCTGTAGGGCCCCTACCAAGGACAAGGGTTGTTCCCACAGACACTCCTCAAACACTGACACAGACATTCCAGTGATGGTACAACCATTTTTTTTGGCAACCTCCAATCCTTCTCCAATTCGTCCATGGTCCCTGGAGCAAACCCAGGGGGGTTGAGGCCCCAAGAGCCTCTCCTTAACCTCCCTACCCCCGATGGGTAAGGTGGAATCAGTTCCACTCCACCAAGGGAGAGAAAGACGGACACAGAGAATTTGGTGGAGGTTCAGCTTTTATACCCGGGGGAGGGGTTTGTAACCCTGCCCCATAACAGGGCAGGTCTAGGTACTGACAGGCATCACACCATCTGCATGTGACCCAGTAAGTACCCTCCCCAGGCATGACACTCCAAACTGCCGGTTTAGGCCTACACCTGGATATGGTAACATTGTAGCTATCCAGGCTGCAAGCTAGGCCTTGCGCAGGAGTTTAACCACAACACTGCCTGTTCCTATCAGGACTTATAGTGTTGAGACCAAAGAAAAGTATAGCATGGGACACTAGGCTTTACATCTATGTTAAAAAATTAAGAAAATTCGCAAACAAAATGACATGCTTGGATTGTCTCTTTAAGACAGACCTATGCTTCCTCTCTTGTTTATATTGGCTAAGGGTTGTAAGCCTTGTGTCTTTTTTGTATGTCAGTATGAACTGTACTAGTCAAACAAGCATATTAATCGCAAACAGCAGGAGAGTGGTCTTTTTTAGAGCCAGTAAACCGCACAGTGATTATAGATCAACTTTACTCATGCAGTTCTTACTCCTTACCTTGTGTCTTGGATTACCAGGTGGTATGAGTCAAGCTCACAGCACACGGGTTCCTCAAACATCCATGAAGTTAATGAACAAGAATTGCTGATTGAGCAAAATACTGTTGTGACGTGCAAGGTTCTGAGAGTGAGTAATGCATGTTTGTTTGTTTACTTGTGCGTTGTTTTCCAAATGGCTCACATCATTAAGCACACAGTTCTTAAGGCAGCAGTTGAAGTATAAAGCATTTCTGCGTAAGAACATCTGTCTGAAAGAGATGCAGAAAAGGAACGGCAGACTAGGGGTGTGTTACAGAAAGGCTCTGCAGGTCAGATAAACTCCGAAACTATTCTGCATTCAAGGTTCAGTGCCATAGACACTTTTTAATAATTGGTAGGGCATGTAAAACTTTAAGAAAATGCCTTGTGTGCAGGCATCCACGATTATATATGGGCCCATGTGGCTATAGACGGTCTGATGCCTCAATACAAGGCGTTCATATCATCAGCCATTGGTTTTAGTAATTGGGCCAAACAAGGGTAATGTAATATGAAGATACATAACCTTTATATTATATATTGTGGCAATACTCGAAGGCTTATTACAAATTCTTATATGTTGCGTTTCAGTCTTCAAAAAGGAACCCTCTTCCCAAACTATCCTTTATTCTCAGGGATACAAAGGTCTAAGAAAGTCGGTACTAACTGCCCCCCTATGTGCTAATATGAAAAAGTAGTAATCGTGTTTAAAACAATGCGTTAGACCAGAGGTGGTGTGTAGCTGCATCTCCATTATCCTCCATTAGTTCAATACAGTTGTGGCAGAGACATTGAGATGAGAAAAATATGTGTGAGGTCCCAAAGAATGGCCCTTCATTCGTGGGAGAGATCGCAGGTCTGAGTAAGTGCAGACTTTCTTTGGCTTTTCAGTACCAAGTTCCAGCACCAGAATCATATTGAGCGCCATGTAATGAGAATAGGCAGGTTTGCGGGGTTCGAAATCCAAACTTCGCAAATCCCAGCGTTCATGCGGATGTCCAAGTCAAACTCCGGGACGGATTTTAGAATCCAAGCTCAATACGGTCCAAAACCTGAGAATAGCTTATACACCGATTATTTTTTTTAATTAAATTGTTGGGTTCTCCAATGGAAAACTCACCAACCAATGCAAAAAAAAAGATGTATTTTAATAAACCGGGTGAACTCTTGGGTTCATGAACAGAAAATTTGCAAACGCACAACATATCGAAAAATGAAGACAAAAATCCTGCTTATTTTGAATTTTCTTTTGTTTTGTTCTGGCTCAACCAAATTATGATTATTATTTTTAGACTCACTACACCAATTAAATACGCCCCTAAGTCTCTTACCACATGGCACGGTATACCCATACTACGTTTCTGAGCTAAAAAAAAGGTTTAAGACTAAAGATGTTGCACTAATTCTGTCACTGTCACATGTAAAAAATATTGATCAAAGTGAGACTTTGATTAAAGTTTGTTAGAATTCATCACAAAGTTCTTGTTTGTACATCAGTGCTGTTTTATATTTTACGTTTGATCAGAATCTGGCAGGCAATAGCTGTGATTAAAAATCACTTTGAATGATCCTGACTATGTAACTTGCATAGGTAATTGCATCCAAGTTGTTGATTACAGAACTGCTTATTGCTGGTGCCTGGAAGAAAGAGAGTCTTTGATTTGTCAACATCTACTTATCTTATCAGTGCTCCACCTAATGCTCCATTATGGAACCAAAGAAGGGTGGGGAGTCGTGTTAGTCGTTTCTTCCACGTACCAAGGGAGAGGGAGTAGAGGGTATGATACCTGTTATTGGACCAACAAGTAGTTGATATGTTACAAGCTTTCCAACCTCTGAGTCCTTCCTCGGGTAGACCTGACCTGAGAGGTTGGAAAGCTTGTAACATATCAACTACTTGTTGGTCCAAGAAAATGTATCATACCCCCTACACTCTCTCCCTCATTTGTTACTATTATGGGACCACTGACACAGAATGGGACGTTTGGCCATGACCAAACCACCACCAGCACTGTGCCGGCACGGGGAATGCTCTGCCCCCGGCACCTGCAATGCTCTGCCCCCGGCACCTGCAATGCTCTGCCCCCGGCACCTGCAATGCTCTGCCCCCGGCACCTGCAATGCTCTGCCCCCGGCACCTGCAATGCTCTGCCCCCGGCACCTGCAATGCTCTGCCCCCGGCACCTGCAATGCTCTGCCCCCGGCACCTGCAATGCTCTGCCCCCGGCACCTGCAATGCTCTGCCCCCGGCACCTGCAATGCTCTGCCCCCGGCACCTGCAATGCTCTGCCCCCGGCACCTGCAATGCTCTGCCCCCGGCACCTGCAATGCTCTGCCCCCGGCACCTGCAATGCTCTGCCCCCGGCACCTGCAATGCTCTGCCCCCGGCACCTGCAATGCTCTGCCACCGGCACCTGCAATGCTCTGCCCCGGCACCTGCAATGCTCTGCCCCCGGCACCTGCAATGCTCTGCCCTGGCACCTGCAAGGCTCTGCCCTGGCACCTGCAATGCTCTGCAACCGGCGCCTGCAATGCTCTGCCCCTGGCACCTGCAATGCTCTGCCCCGGCACCTGCAATGCTCTGCAACCGGCGCCTGCAATGCTCTGCCACCTGCAATGCTCTGCCCTGGCACCTGCAATGCTCTGCCCCGGCACCTGCAATGCTCTGCCCCGGCACCTGCAATGCTCTGCCCCCGGCACCTGCAATGCTCTGCCCCCGGCACCTGCAATGCTCTGCCCCCGGCACCTGCAATGCTCTGCCCCCGGCACCTGCAATGCTCTGCCCCCGGCACCTGCAATGCTCTGCCCCCGGCACCTGCAATGCTCTGCCCCCGGCACCTGCAATGCTCTGCCCCCGGCAACGGCAATGCTCTGCCCCCGGCACCTGCAATGCTCTGCCCCCGGCACCTGCAATGCTCTGCCACCGGCACCTGCAATGCTCTGCCCCGGCACCTGCAATGCTCTGCCCCCGGCACCTGCAATGCTCTGCCCTGGCACCTGCAAGGCTCTGCCCCGGCACCTGCAAGGCTCTGCCCTGGCACCTGCAATGCTCTGCAACCGGCGCCTGCAATGCTCTGCCCCTGGCACCTGCAATGCTCTGCCCCCGGCACCTGCAATGCTCTGCCCCCGGCACCTGCAATGCTCTGCCCCGGCACCTGCAATGCTCTGCCCCGGCACCTGCAATGCTCTGCAACCGGCGCCTGCAATGCTCTGCCACCTGCAATGCTCTGCCCTGGCACCTGCAATGCTCTGCCCCGGCACCTGCAATGCTCTGCCCCGGCACCTGCAATGCTCTGCCCCGGCACCTGCAATGCTCTGCCCGGCACCTGCAATGCTCTGCCCCCGGTACCTGCAATGCTCTGCCACCTGCAATGCTCTGCCCTGGCACCTGCAATGCTCTGCCCCGGCATCTGCAATGCTTTACCCTGGCACCTGCAATGCTCTGCAACTGGCGCCTGCAATGCTCTGCCATCTGCAATGCTCTGCCGCGGCACCTGCAATGCTCTGCCCCGGCATCTGCAATGCTCTGCCCCGGCATCTGCAATGCTTTACCCTGGCACCTGCAATGCTTTACCCTGGCACCTGCAATGCTCTGCCCTGGCACCTGCAATGCTCTGCCCCGGCACCTGCAATGCTCTGCCCCGGCACCTGCAATGCTCTGCCCCGGCACCTGCAATGCTCTGCCCCTACAGTTGGATCTATGCAAATTAACAAATATGTATATATTTTTAAGTGTTCTTAATATCACGCTATTCACGTTACGAAGATAACCGCAAAAGATTTTCTATAAGCAAATGAAAAGATTTCAGGGGCTTTCCAGCTGCAGATATTTGTACTCGGACACAATGCGGGGAATTTCCTCCTCGGTGAAGTATTCCTGCGGCAAAGGTATCCAATTCACTCATTTTGTTTCTTACATTTGATATCAATCTCTTTTGACGCAAAGATTAGCGCCGCCTTGCACCGCGCAGTGTATTCAAGGAATGCAAAGAATGACAATACTGGGGAGATAAAATGCTTTATTGCATCTTATTATTATATTGTGTCAAATAACTCCTCCCGCAGGGACGTTAATCTTTCTATAACTAAATCGCCTACTGATGGGGGCGGCATTAAGATGAATGCAAAGTGCCTTAATGTAATGATAGTCAAATATGCAATCCAGGACTCGCTCTCTCGGCATCGGTGTAACTGCAAAACTATGGTTTGATATGCTTGGTGCGTTTCTCCCTAAGTCAAGGTGCTAAGATGGAAAGGGAAGTCTGGCACCCTTAATTCATCCTTGAAAGCTAGAAACATACAATCTGATGGCCGGCAAGAACCCCTTATCCCTCTGTGTCTGCCCATTCTCCTATCTGCTGTAATGCCTCGCACCCTATTGCCGGAGTGGCCAACTCCAGTCCTCAAGGGCCACCACAAGGTCAAGCTTTAAGGATATCCCTTCTTCCTGAATGACTGAGCCACCTGTGCTGAAGCAGGGATGTCCCTAATACCTGAACTATTGGTGGCCCTTGAAGACTGGCATTGGCCACCCCGACCCTATTTCGTCCTATTTCTTGAATTCCCTTGTTGTTTTCACCCATACCACCTCTGCTGGGAGGCTCTTCCTCAAATCTACTACCCTTTCAGTGAAGAAGCGCTTCCTCGCATTTCCCCTTACCCTGCCACCCTCCAGCTTCAGAGAATTACCTCTTCTTCTAGCGCTCCTCTCTCTTTGGATCATGCTTCCCTCCTGTGCTTTGTTGAATCCTTTTATATATTTGAAAGTTTCTATCACCTGAGGGCACCTACCAAAGCGACATAGTTATAAATATGTACGGTAGGTGCAGGGCCGCCGGCAGCTTTACCGGGGCCCAGGACTAGATGTCCCACCCATCCCCCCCTGTCAGCGGCTATGTGAGGCCCCCACTTTCTCTTACACACCTCCTCACTCTCATCCCCTCTATTTCTCCCCCCTTCTCACACTCCTCCCATGTATTTCTCTCCCCCTCCTCTCTCCCCCCTTTCTCGCACACTCCCCCGTCTTACACTCTTCCTCTAACTCCCCTAACGCCCCTAACGCCCCTCTCTCACTTTTCCATTCTCTCTCTCACTCTCCCTTCTCTCCCTCCCTCTTCTCTCCCTCCCCCTTCTCTCCCTCCCCCTTCTCTCAACCCCTACCTTCTCTCCCTCCCCTTTCTCTCGCACATACTCTCCTTACCCTCTATCACTCCCCCCCCCTCTCATCTCACTCAATCCCACTCCCTCAATCCCCCATCTCATACTCCAACCCCCCCCCCCCACACACACACACCACTCCCCCAGCCCCCCACACACAATTCTACCCCCACACAATTCCCGCTGCATAAAGTAGGCAAACCTCAAAAAGGCACAAAAGTAAAAACAAGTCCATGGGTCATAAAAAAATAAATACAGAAATACCCACAAACCAAATGCAACGAAGAAGACTCGGCACTCCAGTATTAGTGTTCAAAAACAAACAGCTTTGTATGGAAAAAATCCAACTTTCTGGTTCAGCTGTAGGACCTTCATCAGGGTTGTGACCATAGCTGGACCAAAACGTTGGATTTTTTCAGTCCAAGTATTTCTGTATGTAGCCATGTTTAAAAATGGTATACAGTTCTTTCTCATGCTGGCAGTAAACCTGGTAAGTATACAGGATTGCCAGCATCAATCATGGAGGTTTGCCCACACATCCTGGTGAGGTGTCATATATACTCAAGGGGAGTGGTACCATGCTCTGAGTCCACTGTTAGTGACACAAGAGGTGTGGCTATTTCCTATGTCTATATAAGACACAGCACTGTCTAAAGTTAGTGTTGTTGGAGAGGTGTTGATCTGTATGGTTCCAGAGTTATGATTCAGTTCTGGAGGTCTGCAGCAAGCAAGGCTGTCAGACCTAGTCAATAGTATCTGCACTGTGATCAGGGACCTGACACAGGTGGTGATCTCCCTGGGGGGAGAGGTGACCCATCTCCATTGGGAGGGAAGAACTTTCTAAAAGGATGAACTGTAATATAATGAGCGGCTGAATACGGCCGCTGCGAGGGGCAGTCTGCTATGATGACAATAAAGATGCCCAAGTTCACCAAATCCTTGCTGTGTGAGAGTGAAGTTCTTGCCCAGAAGGAGGCACCCCAGAGGAGGTCCTCATCAGAAACATCTCCCTGCGGACGCAGAGATTCTGATGAGGTGGAGGCGCTGCACTGGATATAGGTAGGACTCTAAGAACACTACCTCAGCGCCTGCCATGCTGATATCCCCACTGACACCAAGCGGGAGACTCAGGAGTCCTGTACGCCAGCAGGTGCACCACAGCATACATGCATGTAATGGGGACCAGTTAGACCACAGGGGCCAATCTGAGATTGGGTGGGTCCAGAAAAACCGTTACATGTGTATATATATATATAATCATAAGGAAAACGCAGCACTCCTGCGTGCTTCAGGTGATTGGCCCTGGTGCAAATGTGTAGATGCAGATACGTATTATGAATAATTCCAGAGACACTCAAGGGTCTTAGGAAGAACTGATTGTGGTTTTCTGCTCCAGATCTGCGTGTCCTGTCCAGACAGTCTGACCGAAACAATAAACCACAATAAGTTATTTCTAAGACCCTTGAGTGCCGGTTTCCCATCCATGGTCTCCACCACGTCTCCTGCTGCTGGTGTTGAAATGCTTTTACATGTAGAGATGTCCAAATGTCTTCAAATGTCATTCACAAAACTTTTTCACTTTTTTAGTTTCTTTTTTTTTTTTACATTGGTAATTTTCCTTAAATTTTGCAAAAATGCTGTATATATATTGGGCCGTGTGACCTGAATTTGGAGTTATGTGACCTGCACTTTGACTTGTAATGAGTGGCAGGGGGTGGGGGGTGGGGGGGGGGGGGGGTTTGGCCGAACTGCTCTGAATTTCGCTACATTGTTGCAATAAAGGGCAGCGCCGGTTCACAAACTTCAGTAAAAATGTCGTACATCTTCACGCAGAATAAATCTGTAACCAATGTCTCGCTCCACTGTCAGCAGATAATGATTTGTACAGACACGGGCTGCAGGCATAACCAGTTCCTCACAGGCTTCTTTCACCTTAATAAACCATAAACCTGATCCTAAATCCTACTGCTGTGGAGATCACAGACGTTATTTGTTGGAAAGGGGACTTTTAGCCGCGGCCGTTCAGCTGCCAAGGGACAATTGACCACAGCTGTTTAGCCACCAGCTGTACCGGCCATGAGGTAGGTGATTTTTTTAGTATAAGGCGTTAACGTTTTTAGGGTAAGGAGTTAAGGATAGGCTTTTTAGGGTACGGTGTTAGGGTATACATTACCTGAGGCAGCGAATTGTCCCTGTAGCCAAATGTCGCAGCGTTAAATGGGCGTGGATTATGGTGGCTGTATTATAGTGGCCGTGGCTGAATTATAGTGGCTGTATGGGCGTGGCTGGATTATAGTGGCTGTATGGGCGTGGCTGAATGATAGTGGCTGTATGGGCGTGGCTGAATGATAGTGGCTGTATGGGCGTGGCTGAATGATAGTGGCTGTGTGGGCGTGGCTGAATTATAGTGGCTGTATGGCCGTGGCTGAATTATAGTGGCTGTATGGGCGTGGCTGAATTATAGTGGCTGTATGGGCGTGGCTGAATTATAGTTGCTGTATGGGCGTGGCTGAATTATAGTGTCTGTATGGGCGTGGCTGGATTATAGTGGCTGTATGGGCGTGGCTGAATGCTCGCGGCTAAACGCCAGCATCTATTTGTCAGTAAACAGATTTAGCAGGTTTTTTCTATGCAAATTGCCCTTACTCTTAGTTTCCATCCTTATCGCATGTGCCATTTTAAAACTCCCCAATAGCTTTCTGTACTGATAAAAAAAAAAGATGTTCTGGAAACATGTTTTGTCGGTTCCCTTAAATAGTGATTTTCTAAAACCGGTTATCATTCACTACAGCTTTTGAATTTTAAATGAACATTTCTTCAACATAAAATATTTGATAAAGCGGGTTAGATATGTTCGGAACTGTCCAAAGTGCATGGGCAACGTTTTTTATTTTTTTCCATATTCGATTCCCCCCAAAATCTTTTCGCAGAGGTTTAATAATGTTGTCAAATTAGTACACTTTCAGAGAAATATCACCAGACTGAAAGTAGCGATTTTAGGGAATTTCAGTAAATAAAAATATCACTTGTGGTGCATTGCCATCTCTCAGACAGGTCTGCAACCCTGCCTTTCCCCATTATCTCTTAGCAAGCAGTGCTTCCACTGCAGCCAGGGATTATGGGTAATGACATGCAAAGAGACACAGTGTCACTCTTTACTGCTTATCCATTTTAACATGGACTCTTATAAGCTTATGCTTACCGCATTACACAGCATTTCAACACAGCCTGGGTTGCAGAAGTGCAGAGCCAGGAAACATACTCACAGACAGGTTTTTCAACCTTTTGGGTCTCATCAGTGTGAGGCTGGTTACACTGGCCTTGCAATGTGAAGCTGCGAGTGGGTATAACCAGACACTAAAAAAGTTACGGTTTAACGTCTGGTAACACGGAATTTCCCAAGTGAGCACATTAAACGACATTGGGAGAAGTAGTGGCTCAGTGAGTAAAGACCCTGCCTGGCACTGAGTTTGAAGTACAGTAAGGGATCCTGGTTCAATTCCCAGTGACGGGTCCTTGGGAAAGTCACTTTATCTCCCTGTGCCTCAGGCACAAAAAAAAACCACACACATAGATTGTAAGCTCCACGGGGCAGGGACTGTATCTGCAAAATGTCTCTGTAAAGTGATACATAAAACTAGCAGCGCTATACAAGAACATGCTATTATTATTATCAACTTAATGCTCTGCGAAACGCGTGTGAACTCTCACTCCGCCGATGTTTTTTTTATGCGACTCAGAAATGGCAGATCTCGCATTGGTTCGTACATCGAGCGAAAGATTTGCACCTCTCTAAAGCTGACAATCCCGAAACCCGGGCTGGTCTGTCCGCATCTGTAAGGGAACACAACATAGATTAGGGGCAGGAAGGAATTTCTTATCTTCACTGCCAGGTATTAGATTCCATTTCTTAATATAAAAAAAAAATCCTGCTAAATCCTAAAATCTCTTATTAGGTAATATAGTCTGGAATGACTAGAGAGCCCTTCTTTTTGCATTGCCTGTTTCACAGATTAACATTCATTGGCTGGGAGTCCACTGAAGTGCGATGCAGGAGATCGCTCCCAATTTGACGGTAACTACCATTGGCTTGGGTTGCACTTATCACCAGATCGGGTTATATTCCGTCGCACATCGCGCGTTGTGCCGGTGCCGTTACTCCCGGCCATTATGCTGTGTAGGGATATTTGATGTCATCTAATGATATTTCATCAGACCTTTCCTTTACAGAACATGGATGTCACTTCTGACTATTAAACACACTTCAAGATAATTTGGGGATTTAAAAAAAAAAAAAAAGCGTATTATTAAACTTTTATTCTAAGTTCACAACATTTAGGAACAAACAAACCCGGTTAATATTTTGCCAACATGTTACGGCATAAAAGAATTTAACTCGTGAGTTAAAGATATCAAATCCGAACCTAAAAAATGAGTAAATAATGTCATTTTACCTCTTTATTGTTACTTATCAAACTTTGCTCAAATGTAATGCGATATTAGGGGTATTTAATAATGTCCACCAGTGGCAAAACTGCGGGTGCAGTTGCACACCAATGCAAAATAACTGCACCAAACCTACCAAATTAAAGGATCCCATTGCTACCATGGGATTTACATATATAGTTACATAGTTACATAGTTACATAGTAGATGAGGTTGAAAAAAGACGTACGTCCATCAAGTTCAACCTATGCTAAATTTAGACAACAGATTACTTTATCCTATATCTATACTTACTTATTGATCCAGAGGAAGGCAAACAAAAACCCCAGGGACATATCATCCAATGATATCTCATAAGGGGAAAAATAAATTCCTTCCTGACTCCAAGAACCGACAATCGGATTAATCCCTGGATCAACATCATTCACATTTCTTATCTTTGGTGCTGGTTTTGCACCAGGAAATGTCAGAAAATAACAACTTCAACTAACAATTGCCACAGTTTATACAGTGTGGCAGGACGACCTCGTGGCAGGGTCAGTAAGACGCTAGACACGATGGGAAACGTTCAACTATAGTGCTTTATTAGCCACAACCAAAATAAAGTAAGGGTGCACTGTCCCTTTAAAAAACTACTTTCTAGAAAATAAAGCCTGTTCCCGTTAGGGAAACTAACGCACTTCTTGAGCCCTTACTAACAGGACAGCCAGCTAATCTGGTCATGCCCAAAACATATGCTACACAAAGTATAACCAATAAGCATAATAATAAAGTCTTATCTGTAATGCAGCTCCAACAGCAAACAGAAACACGGTTCCGGGGAGCAGGCTGTGTCCAGCCTCGCAGCAATCTGTATCTTTATCTTTATCCTGGGTTGGGGCCCCAGCTGGTCCCAGCAGCAAAGCTCCTCGCAGGACTGGGGGACCAGAGCAGCAGCAGCTACGGCTTCCTAGCCGGAAGAGGTCTCTCCACCCTCACGTGGAAAAACAAACTCACCTTCTGTAACCAACTTCCTGCTTTTTAAACCTGCAGTCTCTCAGGCCTCCTGCTTAATTAGGCTGCAGGTGTATGCTGATCTCCAACTGTAGGTTAACTGGTTTAGTGCTGGAAAGTACACACATCCTCCATTCCAGCTTACTGAGTCAGTGACTCTGTCACATATCCCTCTCCCCAGCGAAACATTGTCCTGTGGAGCGGCCCGTCACCATTCCCGTGCACCAGCATCTTTGTCGAAAATGTCCCACGTCGGTCCTTCCCTCCCCCCTTTTTTTTTCTTTCCTTCCAATTTAGGCATTTTCTTTTTGGGGCAATTACCAGGCCATCTGGGCCTGAGGACTGGTACCTCACTATCTCCTTGTGTTCAGAGTCTCCTTTACCCTGTAGAAGAGCCTTGACCTCGGTCAGCTCATTGCATACACTCGCCAGTGACTGTTTGGCCTTCTCTTTTGGACCTTTCTTCCTCAGTGTACCTTCAGTGTTGGGTTCCACACCATTTATCCTTAGTACTTCAACTTGGTCGGGATTCTTATTAACCCGAAGTGCACCCCATGGCACCTCTCTTTTACCGTCAGCAGACTCATAGTCTTGGGCCTTTCTGTCTTGACTCTTTAACTTACTCTGTTGGGAGATTTGCTGGACCATCTGTGCGGTCTTTCTCCCCTTATGATCATGGGCACACTTCCGTCTCATTCGCGGCTGTCTCTTCACAGTGGCTGCCCTCATGGCAAGGAATCCACTTTGTGTCCCCTGGGCACTGTAGTTTGATTAGATTCTTACTGTGCTAGTGCATCGCAATTTGGCCTTCGCATTCCGTGCCTTGTGGAAAGTAGACTGTAGTTCTACAACGGTATCACGGTCATGCTTCCTGGTGCACCTCCCTTGTTTTATCTCTACCGCCACCTTTTCCTTGGACTGCTTCAGTGACCCAAACGTCTGTCTTGGGGTTGTAAGCTTTTCCTCCAGCTTCATCTGAGAAACCTCCTGCTGGGTAGCCGTAGAGTCCAACATAGCATCCCGCTCAGTCTTCAGAGCCTCAAGCTCCTTGACTAGGTCACACTTTTGTTTCTCCGCCATCTTGCGGCCAGCACACTCAGACTCCAGGTCCTTCCTCAGGTCTTGAAGCAGTCCTTCTGCCTTTCTTCTTTCACTCAGTGCGGCTGCTAGTTCATCTTCGTTAGAATTGAGTCGCGATTCTACGTCTCCTAGCAGACTCGGAGCAAGGCTTAAATCTGTCTCTCTTTCTTTATTCTGGACCTGCAGCTGCTGGTGCTCCTCCCAGACCTTGTCTAGCTTCAGCTGTAGCTGGGCCCACTCATTGGTCGTGTAGTCCAGCCGCTTGTGGATATCAGCCATCTCGGTTTCATGGTGCAACATCAGGCAGGCCACCTGACGGACACCTCCTCCCTCTTGGCGCGCTGCATCTCGCGCTCAGCCATCTGCATCTGCAACTCTTCAATCTGATGCTGCCAGTCCCCTCTCAGGGCCTTCACCTCTTCCCGGTGCTTACTCTGGGTTTGCATCAACGCCTCCTTCATCTTTTTGAGCTCTGCAGTTCTTGTTGTTAGGATCGCTGCTGCTTCTGTTTCCCAGGCCTCTTTCTCCTTGGTATACTGACTCATTGGGATGGCACTGCCTCTCCGCTTCTCCAGCTCTTGCTTCAGTCTTTGGACCTTCTCATGTTCCCTCTCACACAGAGTCACCTGGCTTCTAAGCTCCGCCTCCAGCGATGCTCTTGTGGCGCTCAACGTGATCTTCAGCTGCTCCAGGGCGAGGCATTCTTTTTCCAGCATTTTCTCTGCATTCTGCAGAGCAGCCTGTACTTCTAATTTTTCTTGCGCCAATTGCGTCTTCACTTTCTGCGCTTGGTGAAGCTTCTCAGTCCCATCACTGACCTGACCAGTCAGGTTTAAAACCTCTTCTTTCAGGTTTATATTCTCCATTTTCACAGTCTCTATATCCCCTAGGACCGTCTCATTGGCTTTCTTCAAAGTACCCAGCTCTGTGTTTAGACTGTGGCCCTCCTGGCGTGAGAGCTCCAGCTCTGTTTTGAGCGCGCTAGCTTCTTGGTGAGAAACTTCTAAGTCTTTGATGAAGTTTTGCACATCTCTCTGGGACATCTTATAGCATAGTCTCCAGTCAGGACTTGTTCTCTCTGATTCCATGTTAGCAATTGCGGTGTTGGCCTTATCCAAACTTGTCTTCAGCTCCTCCAACTCACTCCGTAAGAGACGCTCTGTTTTCTTTAACGCCTCATACTCAAGTATAGCTGGGAGTATACACCTCTGTACCTCGGCGTTCGCTTCTCGCTCCCTATTCAATTGTTCCTGCAATGCATCATAATCACGCTGGGCAGTTTGGAGTGCAGAAATTAAGGCCTCTTTTACCTGGATCAAGGATTCAGCTTCCCTTTGCTCCTCCTTTTCCTTTGCCACCGTTCCTGTGACAATTCTGCCCATCACTCCGGTCTGCATCTCGGTGGCTTGCTGACGCCTGTTGTCCTGATATCGCAGGCTCAAGTGGTTCGGTCACTTCCTCTGTGACTTGAAAAATATTTTTATTTTTCTTCTTTCTCTTTGTTTTATTAGTTCCAGAGACATCAGTGGTACTGGGCACACACACACTGGTCACTTTTGCAGCTTTCATCTGCGGGTACGTCTCTCTTCTCGGGGCCACATATGCGTCATCATCATAATCATCATATGGCCTGAAGGGACACTGTTTTGTATGGTTATGTACATTGCAAAACTGACACTTGACGGCGGCCATTTTAAAACCCCGGGGGTTTTTTTGTTTTTTTTCACACCCGACGAGGCAGACTTTGCACAACACACGTAAGTTGTACCTGCTTTACAATATTTGAACCTTCTGGGTTCTTCTTAGGGCAACTTCTTTGCAAAAATCCATTTTCACTTTCTTTCTTACCAGACAGGGCAAACTTTACTCACAGCACTTGCTAGCTGCAAATTCACTCACTTCAGCAAAAGGCATTAGCTTTACACAGCAATCTTTTCATACCCGACAGGGCAAAATTTACACTCAGCGCTTGCTAGCTGTAACTTCCATGCTTCAGCAAAAAATCATTTTTTTTTTCCGCTTGAGTTCAGTGTCTCAACACATTTTCATCTACTGACCCCCAGAGGCGTAGCATCCCACTTCTGACACCACCTGTGGCAGGACGGCCTCGCGGCAGGGTCAGTAAGACGCTAGACACGATGGGAAACGTTCAACTATAGTTGTTTATTAGCCACAACCAAAATAAAGTAAGGGTGCACTGTCCCTTTAAAAAACCACTTTCTAGAAAATAAAGCCTGTTCCTGTTAGGGAAACTAACTCACTTCTTGAGCCCTTACTAACAGGACAGCCAGCTAATCTGGTCATGCCCAAAACATATGCTACACAAAGTATAACCAATAAGCATAATAATAAAGTCTTATCTGTAATGCAGCTCCAACAGCAAACAGGAACACGGTTCTGGGGAGCAGGCTGTGTCCAGCTCGCAGCAATCTGTATATTTATCTTTATCCTGGGTTGGGGTCCCAACTGGTCCCAGCAGCAAAGCTCCTCGCAGGACTGGGGGACCAGAGCAGCAGCAGTTACAGCTTCCTAGCAGGGAGAGGTCTCTCCACCCTCACGTGGAAAAACAAACTCACCTTCTGTAACCAACTTCCTGCTTTTTAAACCTGCAGTCTCTCAGGCCTCCTGCTTAATTAGGCTGCAGGTGTATGCTGATCTCCAACTGTAGGTTAACTGGTTTAGTGCTGGAAAGTACACACATCCTCCATTCCAGCTTACTGAGTCAGTGACTCTGTCACAACAGTTACATTATTATTATTATTATTATTATTAATAATAATAATAATAACAACAATATTTCATATTCATATATTGCATCGTGATATATGCAGTACTGGACATGGATGTTTTCAGCCACAAGGTAACTGCATATTTTTTTGTTTCTACAAAGAAATAAAGGGCAATATTACTAAGTGGTGCTAAACTGTAAGACTCCTCATACTCCGTCAGATGAATAGGCCTTCCACCTTAGAACCACCTAGTATATAGCACCCAAGGTAAATTGCTGCGGCTTAGATGAAGCCAGATTCACCCCATTAACAGAGGTGGCATTATACAATCTCGTCTTAACCATAATTACATCTGGAGTTTTGTAACCAACAAATACAGTCTCTGCCAACTCCAAATACAAACTGCAGCATAAATGTGACCTGTCCCTTTTCGTCGATGTATTGCCAACCTTACTGGAAGGAGTCACTTTAAAGCATGTCTATTTCCCATAATGAAGTTGAACAAGTTTAGACGCTGCTCAAGTCCTCATGTCAGTTCCCATTATATTTTATTTATGGGAACACTTTTTGGAAACCTTAAAGTGAAGATGAAAAAAAAAGTAAGAAAGAATAATTCTGAGCTTGATTGCAAGTGGCATTTCTTTTGAGGCGATGCTGGTGCTAAAACAACTGTGATGTAGACATCTATAGTGAAATATCCCAGCATGAATATCCTCACTGATTACCCGAAAAAAATCAAATGTCCAAGTTCATAACTTCTTATCTCTGACAAGTTAGAATCAATTAAAATGCACTACTGTAAATTGCTTTGAGGGATCTTTGAATTTACTCTGCCAATTACCCATAAAAGTACCTTCGGTAATCGCCTTTTTTGCAGAAGGTACTTTGTATATTCCCTTGCTGCATTCAGAGTAAGTTTATATTGTTATATTACAACGGGAATGAAGTATTTCAGACAGCTCGTTAGGGAATTGAAAATTATTTTCTTTAGATGAATTCGTTCAGAGTTTGTTATAAGTGCCAGAAATCTGTGTGGAGAAAGTTTTATTTTATTAATAGTAATAAATTGCTAAATGCAAAAAGGGCTTTTTAATATTTAACATTTTAAACAAGCCCAGAAAAATGATCATAATAAGTAAGTTATTCATTTTCATCAATGGTAAGTCCCCAACGCATTACTCCTCCCCCACTCTTCCACCTTAGAGCCCCAACACATTACTCCTCTCCCACTCTCCTACCTTAGAGCCCCAACGCATTCCTCCTATTCCACTCTCCACCTTAGAGCCCCAACGCATTCCTCCTCTCCCACTCCCACCTTAGAGCCCCAACGCATTCCTCCTCTCCCACTCCCACCTTAGAGCCCCAAAGCATTACTCCTCTTCCACTCTCCCACCTTAGAGCCCCAAAGCATTACTCCTCTCCCACCTTAGAGCCCCAACGTATTCCTCCTCCCCCCACTCTCCAACCTTAGAGCCCCACAGCATTACTTTTCTTCCACTCTCCCACCATAAAGCCCCAATGTATTACTCCTCCCACACTCTCCCACCTTAGAGCCCCAACGCATTCCTCCTCCCCCACTCTCCCACCATAGAGCCCCAATGCATTCCTCCTCTCCCACTCTCCCATCATAAAGCCCCAACGCATTCCTCCTCTCCCACTCTCCATAGTCTCTCTACCATTAGTCCATAGGTCACAATGACAATAACAATGACAAATGTCCTCATCGCTCTGGAATTAACCAACCTTCTTTAAAGGGGCAGTCAAAAACAAATAACAGTTTTATAGCCGGCTTTCTTAAAAAGATGCAATCATCCTTAAACGAAATATTTTGTATATTTGCATCTTATGAAAAATGAATATGTTTAAGCCCTCCCTGGATATGCTACATTCACGCTTATCAGCTACATAATGATTGACCAATGGTTTGAATCATTAGTTTCTTGCAAAGAACAATAGGAAAAAAGACAATTACTCTATAATTAAGGACTGTCTAGTAGTTTTTTTCCCAGAAGAGATTGAATAAACATTGCAACCCTCCCTCCCCCCACCCCCCGAACACAACTGTTTACCATGGAAAAAGTCTAAACTTTAAAACTTTATTTTAAAAATACATAGCTGAAGGTTTTAATACTACTGATCCTATGCATGCCGCTACCATTATTTCACTTTGATACCTGGAGGGAATGATCTTAATCCAAGGACATGGGAGGGGACTTTTTTTCTATGTCTACAAATGGTCTTTCTTTCCACACTTACTAATTTAGCTAACATTGTTTCATAGACATAGGTAAAGGGGTTTGGATGTTAGACCATGTGGATGTCCTATAATTAAGCTTGATGCACAACTATACATTAATCATTGTCTTTAGACCTTCTCCCTAAACTATAAGTACACATGTCATCCTTCTTTTGTACTGTCAACCCCTTTCCATTGGAGCATTCTCTTCACCCAACTACTTTTGGGAGGGATCTGTATTGGTGAAGATTGTACATGGGAAGATACGTCACAACAATTCATACAAGTTACTGTAGCCTCCCAAGGAATACAGTTCTTTAGAATGTTTGCCCACCTTTTGTTAATTAAAACTGCTTGGTTATTGGCGAGCCAGTTGTCACCATCGATCTGTAATTTCACCGAAAGCCACCTAATCCTGCTGCCATTTCTGGCTTTGTAAATGAGTGCAGATATGGCTCTGGCAAATTTAGTCGCATTCTTTGGGTTACCAAACTGCTTACAACTGCGTTTGACCACAGACATAAGGGAATCAGCCATGCTGTGTGAGTACTGAGCTGCGCACTATTTAATGGACACATTAACACTTGCATTCGATCTATAAGGTAGAGGACTACATTCAGAATCTGACGTTTTTAAAAAATATATCAGTTGTAGATGCTACTTACTACATCTTTTGTTATCCTCCTCCCTCACTCATTATGCCTTTTTTATGAGTTTTAATGTATTAATCTTACATTTAAAATCCTAGTTGTGTTTTTTAATACATTTATTTTCATACTTACTGCGTTCCCCCGTTCCCCATTATTTATGCCCTTTTTAATGAGCTCTAATATATTTTTAAAAACCAGTACAGGCTGCATTGTGTTTTAAAAATAAATATTTTAAGCAGTGAGTCTCCGGAGCTGAACTGCATTAATTTCAGCTTCGGTGAAGCCCTGCTTCCTGAGATACTTACTGCGTGCAGGGATCTCCTGCAGCCAGGGAACTGTGTGGCTAACTAAATGGGGATGTTTAAATGTCCCGCATAACATGGGCCAATAGGAAGCTGTAACATCATCTGTTGTGGCTTCCTTTTTGGCCAGAGTAACCGCAACATTTAAACTGCGCAGAGATCTGGAAGCAGGGGGTCCCCGGGGGTGAAATTAACACAGTTCAGCTCCGGAGACCCCCTGCTTCAATCCTGTAATAAAAAATAAATTTAAATGGCAATGCAGCCTAGTAGTGCTGCTTTAAGTTTCCTTCCATTTACAGAAGCACAGCCCTCCTCTTTTGAAATAGGCAGCCATATTGTGAACCCTGGAAAGCCGAATCTGTGTCGATCAATAACAGGAGAATGGATCGATCGGTAGATTAGGCAATTACATTTCCTTAAAGCAAAGCAACTGCAGCATCTACTAAAAGAAAAAAAATGTAACCTGTATTGGCACTTTATTAATCCTGACATTTTACCCAGACAAATGGTCACTATACGGGAGTGATTCCTTTTTTATACACATGCATTAGTCATTGGTAACCAATTTCATGCAGTAGCTGCCAAGGCAGATAAAATCTAATCTCTCATTAAACAGGGAATGGATGGAAGGGAAGTCAACATAATTATGCCCGCTACAAAGCATTAGTAAGACCACACCTTGAATATGGAGTACAATTTTGGGCACCACTCCATAAAAAAGACATTATGGAACTAGAGAAAGCGCAGGGAAGAGCCACCAAATTAATAAAGGGGGTGGGTAATCTGATTTATGAGGAGAGGCTAGCTACATTAGGTTTGTTTACATTAGAAAAGAGACGTCTAAGAGGGGATATGATAACTATATACAAATATATTCGGGATCAATACAAGGAGCTTTCAAAATAACTATTAATCCCAAGGGCAGTACAAATGACACAGTCTTAAAATTGAAGGAAAGGAGATTTCACCAGCAACAAAGGAAAGTGTTCTTTTAAGTAAGGGCAGTTACAATCTGGAATTCGTTACTCATGGAGACTGTGATGGCAGATACAATAGATAGCCTCAAAAAAAGTTGGACATCTTTTTAGAAAGGAATTTATACAGGGATATACCAAATAAGTAAACATGGGAAGGATGTTGATCCAGGGAATAATCTGATTGCCAATATTTGAAAGTCGGGAAATAATTTATTTTTCCCCTTGAGACATCATTGGATGATATTACATTGGGGGGTTTTGTGTTTGCCTTCCTCTGGATCAATATACTGTAAGTCCAAATATAGGATAAGTATCTGTTGTCTAAATTTAGCATAGGTTGAACTTGATGGACGTATGTCTTTTTTCAACCTCATCTACTACTGTATCTTATACTATATTAGTGAAAGCACTGTATGTTTGCCTGCCTGCCTGCATGCATGCCTGCCTGCTGGATGTCCGGTGTCCCTAGGGGAAATCTCATTGGTCCCTTGGGCCGCCCCCGCACCTCTCATTGGCCTGAGGCGGAGTGACGGGCCAAAGGACACACAGGGACAAAAACACACACACAGGGATATACACACACACACACACACACACACACGGACACACGGACACACGGACACACGGACACACGGACACACACACACGGACACACGGACACACACACACACACACACACACAGTAGGGGGGGGGGTGTACATTAGCAGCATGTATAACCCGGGGGGGGGGGGGGAAGGGCCTCACATACCCGCCGGAGCCTCCGCCTCTTCCTCCCCGAAATCAGCCCCCCCCCCCCCCCCCCGGCGCCGCTACAGTCAGCGGAGGAGCGAGTGCCCGGGACACAGCGGGGGAGCGGCCACAACAAGCTGCCTCCCGCCTCAGTTCCACGTGGGAGCGGCCGGACGGGTGAGTGAGCGGCCTTCACCTCCCCTCACCCCCCTTCAAATCACCTCCCCCCCCTTCACCCACCCCTCACCTCACCCACCCCTCACCCCCCTTCAAATCACCTCCCCCCCCCCCCCCCGGCGCCGCTACAGTCAGCGGCGAGTGCCCGGGACACAGCGGGGGAGCGGCCACAACAAGCTGCCTCCCGCCTCAGTTCCACGTGGGAGCGGCCGGACGGGTGAGTGAGCGGCCTTCACCTCCCCTCACCCCCCTTCAAATCACCTCCCCTCCACCCCCCCCCCCCGGCGCCGCTACAGTCAGCGGAGCGAGCGAGCGCCCGGGACACAGCGGGGGACCGGCCACAACAAGCTGCCTCCCGCCTCAGATCCACGTGGGAGCGGCCGGACGGGTGAGGGAGCTGCCGAACGGGTGAGTGAGCGGCCGGACGGGTGAGGGAGCGGCCTTCACCTCCCCACACCCCCCTTCACCTCCCCTCACCCCCCCTCACCCCCCTTCACCTCCCCTCACCCCCCTTCACCTCCCCTCACCCCCCTTCACCTCCCCTCACCCACCCCTCACCTCCCCTCACTCCACTTCCCTTCCCTTCCACCTCCCTCCACCCCCCCTTCACCTCCCCTCCACCCCCCCTTCACCTCCCCTCCACCCCCCTTCACCTCCCCTCCACCCCCCCTTCACCTCCCCTCCACCTCCCCTCCACCTCCCCTCCACCCCCCTTCACCTCCCCTTCACCCCCCCCCCACCTCCCCTTCACCCCCCCCGACCTCCCCTTCACCCCCCCACCTCCCCTTCACCCCCCTTCTCCTCCCCTTCACCCCCCCCCCCACCTCCCCTTCACCCCCCCCCGACCTCCCCTTCACCCCCCCCCACCTCCCCTTCACCCCCCTTCACCTCCCCTTCACCCCCCCCCCACCTCCCCTCCACCTCCCCTCCACCCCCCCTTCACCTCCCCTCCACCCCCCCCTTCACCTCCCCTTCACCCCCCCCCCTCACCTCCCCTCCACCCCCCCTTCACCTCCCCTCCACCCCCCTTCACCTCCCCTCCACCCCCCCTTCACCTCCCCTCCACCCCCCCCCTTCACCTCCCTCCACCCCCCCCCCTTCACCTCCCCTCCACCCCCCCTTCACCTCCCCTCCACCCCCCCCCTTCACCTCCCCTTCACCTCCCCTCCACCCCCACCTTCACCCCCCCTTCACCTTCCCCTTCACTCCCCCTTACAACCTCTCACCACCTCCACCCCCTTCCCACCTCCCCCACCCCCCTTCCCAACTCCCCACCACCTCCCCCCCCTTCCCACCACCTCCCCCCACCCCCCCCCTTCCACCACCACTCCCCCCCCCTTCCCACCACCTCCCCCGCACCCCCCCCTTCCCACCACCTCCCCCCCCCCTTTCCCACCACTTCCCCCCCACCCCCCCCCTTCCACCACCTCCCCCCCTCTTTCCCACCACCTCCCCCCCACCCCCCCCCCCTTCCCACCACCTCCCCCCCACCTCCCCTTCCCCCCCACCCCCCTCCTTCCCACCCCCACCACCTCCCCCCCCATCCCCCCCCCCCTTCCCTGAGGCGGAGTCACGGGCCAAAGGACACACAGGGACACAGACACACACACACACGTAGACACACACACACACACACACACAGACGTAGACACACACACACACGTATACACAAACACACACACGTAGACACAAACACACACACGTAGACACACACATAGACACACACATACACACGTACACACACACGCACGTAGACACACACGCACGTACACGTAGACACACACACATGTACACGTAGACACGCACACACACATGTACACGTAGACACGTACACACACACACACACGTACACGTACACACACACACACACACACACACATGTACACGTAGACACGTACACACACACACATGTACACGTATACTCACACACATGTACACGTACACACACACATGGAGACATACACACACACACACATGGAGACATACAAACACATACGTGGAGACATACACACACACACATGTACACATACACACACACACACACGTATACACTCACACACGTATACACACAGGTATACATACACATAATGTATACACACACACACATGTATACACACACACACACATGTATACACACACACACACACGTGTATACACACATGTGTATACACACACGTGTATACACACACACATGTGTATACACACACACACATGTGTATACACACACACACATGTGTATACACACACACGTGTATACACACACACACATGTGTATACACACACACGTGTACACACACACAAGTGTACACACACACACACACACGTGTACACACACACACACACACACATGTGTACACACACACACACATGTGTACACACACACACATGTGTACACACACACACATGTGTACACACACACACACATGTGTACACACACACACATGTGTACACACACACACATGTGTACACACACACACGTGTACACACACACATGTGTACATACACACATGTGTACACACACACATGTGTACACACACACATGTGTATACACACACATGTGTATACACACACATGTATACACACACACATGTATACACACACACACGTATACACACACACACACGTATACACACACACACACGTATACACACACACACGTGTATACACACACAAACACATGTGTATACACACACACATGTATACACACACACACACATGTGTATACACACACACGTGTATACACACACACACGTGTATACACACACACACGTGAATACACACACACACGTGTATACACACACACACGTGTATACACACACACACGTGTATACACACACGTGTATACACACACACACGTGTATACACACACACACGTGTATACACATACACACACACGTGTATACACACACACACCCCAGCACCACCACATCAGCACACCGGTATCCATGCCCCCCCAGCACACTGGCATTCTCGGCTCCCCACCATTCCCAGCCCCCATCAACACCATCAGCACCCACACATCGCCACCTTTGCACCTCCCCCATCGGCACACCCACATCCGCACACCCACATCAGCACCAAACCCTCCCAAATCAGCACACCAATACAATCACCATCAGTACAGCCACAGCAGCACTACCACCGCACATGGGCCGCGTGGACCACTCCCCACCCAAATGCCACACCCACACCACAAACATCCCGGGCAACGCCGGGGCTCTCAGCTAGTGTAACTATGTAACTATGTTACTGCAAGTCCGATTTTATATTACTCGGTTGTCGCTGATTTCTCGTGTTTAGCGTGGAACAGTGCAGCATGGAAAAGATTTTGTCCACGCATGTAAAATATGCATAATTTGTCTTTTCTTTATATATAAGATAAATATGCAATTATCACTTGAATTGAAGAAAAAAAAAACATTGTTATCACATGAATGAGATACTATCCGAGTTGCTGTGTTTTTTTAATGCGTATTTACTTTTTTGTATATTATCTGTGCCAATCACATGCACAAGATCACCTGCAATTACGTGCTCAACAAAAACAGACACTTTGCATCCTTTTGGGAAAATAATGTTGGCTACATTACTTTACTGATTACCAATAACATGTGAATACCTTTCAAAGGCATCATCTAGATGTTAATGTAAAAGAACCATTGATTTGTTATACAGAACATTTATTTACTATTGATTCCCCCCCACTATAAGTTGAAATGCATTTTGTGGCAGTGGGGGGTATATTATTGGTTTGTGACTGTGGAGTCATTCTGGGGTTACATAGCTGACTAGTTAAATATCCCGTTTGAGATTACAACTAGCATGGAGACGTTAATGAAGTTGTATCAGCTTTTAAGGTGTAACAGTGACTTTTCTGTTCTAAACTGATGTAATAAACTTTTGGAATCATTCCTGTCTGGGACCATTTGTACTTTTGACAGTTAAAGTCCATTTGAAAAAGATATGTAGTGTCACTTTCTGACCATGCAGTGTGTTGTCTGAAAGAAATGAATCTGTATCTATTCTTTCAAATTAAACCAAAGGAAACCTATTTAGGTGCCTGCACGGTAGACTTATTTTTATACTATTGTTCCACTCGGCTAAGACCTGCTACATGTGAAACTAATCAATAAATCACATCTTGTATTGACAAAAACTATTAAAATGCAGACTTTATCCAATATCTATACTTATTTGTTGATCCAGAGGAAAGATGCTATATTTGATAGACATTCATTCTTTCTACTTTAAAGCAGCAGTCCAAGCTGACGGGTTTAATGTTTCTTTTAATCCCTTTAATATATGCATCAATACAATCCACACAATTCTAAGTAATTGGCTACGGCTTGGGGGTTCACTAAATGGCTGTCAGTGCAGCAGAAGAGGACCACAGATGCAAAGTTGACCAGGCAGGCACTAGATATAATTGGTGCACTGCTAGAGAGTGAGCAGGGCTCAAAAAGGGGTGTGCCAGAGCCTGTTTCTGAAGAGGAAGGGATGTGACTTTGTAAATGGTTGCTGTAGGAACAAAAAATGTCTGTTACATTAAAATACATTAAACATGTGTAGGAGGACATGTGCAGAGGTACACAATGGAGACTGTTGTAAGGTGAAATCATAACAAGGCTTTATTGTGCCTGTCGCTTAAAACACAGCAAAAAATCAACATAAGCGAAATAGTGAGCCAAACAACGAAAACCTATCTCTGCTTTGGAGACTATCTACACATATACCTCAGCCCTCTCTGACTGGGTTGGTTAGCTAGGCTCTTTACCAGCCCCAAATCATGGAGACATTTATCAATACACAGACCTAGATAATAGTCTTATACGAAAAAGTCTTATCTGTTAGCTGGGCTGCTGTAGGGGAAGCTTCTCTGCTCTCCTGGAACCGCACCCTTGTGTGCACAGAAAATGTCAGGCTCCAGGTTAGAATCTTGTCCTCTTTGTCTTGTGGTCAGCTTGTCGCTCAAGACATCTGCCCTTCCTTGGTTCAGCCCAGTTGTGGACTAAGGAATCTCTGCTCTGTCTCTAAAGTTCAGCTCAGGTGTGAGCAAAGGAGTCTCACTTCCTGTCTCAAAAGACAGGCTTTTCTAAGCAATCAGGCAGGTGGTGTTAGTTAATTGCCTACCAGCAGTTAACCACCACACTGCTGGATTAGAGGCACATTTGTGAACAGGGAAAAGTCCCCTGTTACACATGTCATTCAGAGTTGTTTAAAAAAATGCTACAAGTATTTTCTCATGGTACAGAACTGATTTATAAAAAAAAACACATGTAGGATATTGCTTGGTCTGCAGCTTTAATGTGCCCATTAAAACAAGTAATGTCTTAAAAACCAAAAACATGGCACTGCCAAAGTCAACTTTTTTTTAAATGATTTGTTGAAAAGTCAAAACTCTTTTCTGAATTCAATTTCAATAGAAAAACATGGGGTTATGGGTAGCCTGAGCACTGCCAGAGCAGCCGGAACTGTTTTCTATTTATTTGCATTTCTGTATCCACCACTAGGGATATTATGTATAGGCCTTTAGCTCACTTTTTGTTTGTAAGTTTCCATGTAACATAAAATGCTAGGAAACCAAAATGTCATTCATTTTTATAGGTTTTCTACTGCAATTACTTAGAGCTGCAGTTCAAGCAATATCCTACATGTGTGTTTTTTAAATAATTTATTTCTGTACTATGAAAAAATACTTGTAACATTTAAAAAAATAAACCATTTTAAAGACATTTTAAATGTATTCTAATGGAACAAGCATTTTTGTTCCTATAGCAACCATTTACAAAGTCACATCCCCTTCCCCTTCTGAAACAGCACCACCTTTTTGAGCCCTGCCCTCTCTAGCTGTGAACCAATTTGAATCTAGTGTCTGCCTGGTCACATGATCCTCCTCACAGAACTTTGGCTGTCAGTGCAGCAGAAGATTACCCAAAATGCATTTAGTGAACCCCAGCCGAATCTTCAGTGATCGATTACAGGAGAACGGATCGATCAGCAACTTAGCTAATCACTTGTCAGTGTGTAGATTGTATTGATGCACATATTGAATGACATTTTTAATTTTTTTTTTTTTTTAACAGCTTGAACTGCAGCTTTAGCTGTGAGTATTGTGGAAGTAAGGGTCAGACTGGATCAGGATGTGAAGAATAAATGCCAGCATGACAAAATGTAACAACAGGCCCAGCGGGAGCGGGATGTACTTGCAATCTATTGATAAGAGCAATAGGAGCACTTGTGATAAATGAAAAGCATAGCGACCCGGCTGTGTAAAGGAAAGCGGTGTGTTGATCCAAAGGATACACAAAAGGAGGAACCGGGAAATGAGGACAAACTCAGATATCTGCTTTTCCTCTCGCAGGTGCCCTACATTCAGGCAGTGCTTATACTCTGGGCTTGTGTAAATACAATTGCAATGTTATGTTGCTTTACTCTGATTTGAGAGCAGTGTCGCCGAAATGAAACATGGGGTGGGACCTGATTCTGAATGATCTAAAACAGGATCGAATTCCCACCCTAACCTGGACAGGGTAATACACGTTGCTAGCTGCCCTTTTCCTGCCAACAATGTACGCAGCGCTTTGCAAAAGAGGTAAAACCATTCAGGTAATTATAGTTTTTAAAAAAAGGGGGAGGGCAAGAAACATCAAATCGGACAATAGGAAAGCAAATCCCTGCCCTAAAGAATTGATTATCTAGTCCAGGAGCAGCCAACTCCAGTCCTCAAGGGCCGACAACAGGTCAGGTTTTAAGGACACCCTTGCTTCAGCACAGGTGGCTCAATCAGTAGCTCAGACTTCGAGTCTTTGTGCTGAAACTGGGATATCCTGAAAACCTGACCCGTTTGTGGCCCTTGAGGACTGGAGTAGGCCTACTCCTGATGTAAACCTAATCTCAGAACCATCAACTCCATGGTCCAGCCCATCACAGCTATTTAACTCCTGCGCTGCCAGCGATTAAATAAAGAACCAGAAACCTGTAAGGAAACTCTAATGATCCCAAGGGGTGGTTCCCAACCATAATTCTTTGGGAGAGGGTCTGCCGCCAGCGCACTGCGGCGGGATCCATGCTTCTCAATGGGACCCCCTGTAGGGATAAACCACCGCGGCCGATGCAAAGGAAGAATGTGGTGTCCGGCTACATCTGTACTAATTAAATGCATGCTCATTTGCATAGTGGTAATAATTAGCTGTAGAATAAAAAACAACCCATGAATATCTATTGCGGGTGTTATGGGCTAAAGGTTGTTCGTTAATTGAAGTTGTATTATTAATATTAATTGCATTAATATACATAATGCAAGCAATTGTGTTTAAACATTACACCTACTAATAGCTGTGTTGAAAGTATCATTTAAATGGTTGAATTTAAAATTATACACTGAAATATTCACTGAATTATTCAATCGGAATAATGAAAAATAAAAAGGATTTGTAATGTATGTATGTATATCTTTACTTATGCAGCGCCAAAAGTGTACTCAGCGCTTCAGCACAGATTTTCTTAATCAGTGAATACATTTTGACTTTTACATTGAAGAGAAACGCGTCTCATATTTTTATTCTATATAATATACTTGTACGGTCGCTGAATATCATAAAAATATTTCATAAACAAAGATTTTTGGTAGTAAAAACAAACAAACATATTTTTTGCATCATAATCTAAAAAGATCATGAATTTGTTTTAAAAGTCATTTATTTCCACCCTTGACTGCTTTATAGTTTTAGCTGGAAATCCATCAATTGTTTTACCCCTTAGTTAATATGGACACAAGGGCACATATTAACTAAGCACAGCTATGTCATAGGACACCGCACAGCCCATTCACTTGAACATCCGTAGGGGGAGATGAGTATGAATAGGGGGGGGGGCTGAGTATCAGTACTGGGAGCTGAGTATGAGTAGGGGGGGGCTGAGTATCAGTGGGCGTGGCAAAAGAGTAGAGCACTGCCAAAAGAGAAAATCCAAAAAGGGCCTGGTGCAAAAAAATGATTATTTATTAGGCATATAAGCCAAAAAGGACAAACACACTGACATTTAAAAACTCTGACGCGTTTCCCGCCGTGGAGGCGCTTTATCAAAGAGTGACCCCAACGGGAAACGCGTCAGAGTTTTTAAATGTCAGTGTGTTTGTCCTTTTTGGCTTATATGCCTAATAAATAATCATTTTTTTGCACCAGGCCCTTTTTGGATTTTCTCTTTTGGCAGTGCTCTACTCTTTTGCCACGTTCCTGATTTTTTACCCTAGTATAGCAGCACGCCACGGTACCTTTATTGCGGATCAGCTGTTAACATCGAGAGGATTTCCTCTTCAAGCTGCGGAGTGGATTAGGTTCAGCCAGTGTGTAGCCGATAACCCTGCCCCTCACCTGCACCGGGAAGTAACACAACTGACGGACACATCACGGAGGAGTGGATCGTCCTGTTCCTTCTACCAGCAGCCACCACCTACCCCCCGACAGCAACGGACCGGTACATCGCAGGACATCCATCGGGCACCCGGTAAGGCGGTGGGAGACTCTGCTTGCAGGTCTCTACTACCATCTGCTTGTCCAAATTTTACCGGGTTGCCGCACGTTCGGCTGAGGAGGTTTTTACCCCATTTGTCTACTGGGGGGGGGTGTGTATCATCGGCGTGGTCAGAACTTTTCTACGGCTCTACACAGGTGAGGTGGGGGTGATTCAGGCCCACACACACCATCGGCATACCCACGGGACACTCGGATAAAACGCTTCATTATTATTATTATTTTTATACCGATTTCCTAAGTACATATATTTTTTGGAAAATTTCATTGACAACCTTGCACATTTAGAGCACCACCTGGGGGTTACCCCCATTTTTCCCAATTGAGTATCAGTGGGGAAGCTGAATACCAGTAGGGAGAGCTGAGTATCAGTAGGATGAGTTAGGGGCTGTTACTTGGTGCACAGATAATGAGATACATGTATGTACCATTCTACGTCTCTGTACATAACCTTTCTCCCTTTACTCTGCCACCGTCTAAAGTGGCCTAAACATGTATAACAATCTGCGCTAGGTGTAAGGAGCTGCATTTTTTTTTCTTTTTTTACATTTCCTCCAACATTGCAGTTTGTTAAAACAAAAATACACTTTTCTTTACACGAGTAAATAGATCCCCTTGTCTTTTGATTATTTTAACAATAGTGAAAGTTTTAATCATGCTGTATTATATCTTTATAGACCAGGGGTAGCCAACTCCAGTCCTCAAGAGCTCAGGTTTTCAGGATATCCCTGCCTCAGCACAGATGGCTCAATCAGTGGCTCAGACAAAGATTGAACAACCTGTGCTGAAGCAGTGACTGATCGAATCACCCATGTTGAAGTAGGGGCCGCTTGAGCCACTTGTGCTGAAGCAGGGACTGATCGAACCCCCCGTGTTGAAGTAGGGACCGATTGAGCCACCTGTGTTGAAGCAGGGATGTCCAGAAAACATGACGTATTGGTAGCTTTGAGGGCTGGAGTTTTCTACCCTGATATAGATCCCTGTTCAGCTCTCCATAGCTTGAGCAAATAATAGACTTAATTTAATTCTAACCTGCGAATAATACAGACCGAGCTCTGTAAAACCACCAGGCTGTAATTAAAAATACACTTATGGAACACGTGGCTAGCTCCTGATTCCATTAATCCAAACGCAAATTAAAAAATTAAGCTTGTGTGCCCACGCAAAATAACATTAAGTGAGCAATGATTGTCCATCTTCAACACTAATGTAATAAAATATAATATACCTATAACTGGAATCTGAACCAAAGGAAAATCATCATTAAAGGGGCACTGTCACCGGGAATGGGACAATTCGCCACCGCCGTTAGGACATGGCCATTTAGCCACTGTGGGACAATTTCACCACAGGGTTCAGGTTTTGTAGGTGTTAGGAGTTAAGGGTAGGTTAGGGTCAGGAATATTATGGTTGGGGTTTAGGCCTTTTAAGGTTTAGTGGTTTATGTTAAGAATATTAGGGTTCGAAGTTAGCCATTAGGGTTTTTAGGGTTTAAGGTTTAGGGGTTAAAGTTGAGATTAAGGGTTAAGGTCCTAGGTTGCAGTTATCAGCATTGCCAAAATGGGCCGCAATTCCCCAGACTCCTAGGGTCATCTGCAGTGCTCAACTGCCCTAGTGGCCAACTGCCCTGGCCAAACAGCCACGTCTAACTGTGTTAGACTTGTATCACCTGTTATCTACTGAACAAGTAGCACTGACACTGGTTTCATTACTGGTGTCTCAATCTTACTGCCTGAGCACCTGACACCTGGCAGCTTGTATACTTGTATCTGCCACCCAACCTCCGCTTGACCTCCGCTTGACCTCCGTTGGACGACCACCTATTAATTTGAGACGGAGAAAGGGCAAGTTGCTTTAGCCCGGTTTTTATTTCTCCCTGAAAGTGTTTGAGGAGAAGTGACTGATGCTTGAAAGCATTTTTTCATGTCTGAAAGCTCAGAAATGCTTAAGAATAAACATGCTGCAATACAAAGCAATAATGAGTGGCCCTACACACTTCCAACTGTCTTCTGCTTAGAGAATGGTAATGCGGAAATGTAATGTGTGTTAATACTGCCCATCCCTAGGGACTGCTCACATATTTAGCCTCTTCAGAAGGGCCTGCAGTCTATTTTAAAGCTATCAATCAAATCGGGGTCAATAAAAAAAAAGTAGGAACATACTCCTGTAAAGGAGCGTGCCTAATATACAGATGCAGCGGCCGTTATTTGAATATTTCACGGAGCCGTTTTCGTGTGCTCTGCTGTATTCCACGCGGCATTCACGCCTGTGTTTACCGCGGTTGATTTGTTTGAATTTCATGGATTCTGATTTCTTTGGGTGCAATTCTTCGCGTATCCGTGGCAGAAATGAATGAATTGTAATGTGTACAGCAGTGTGCTACTGTGCTACTGTGTCAATGTGCAGGTATTTAAAAACCAGAACACTAAAGTGCAATTTTCTGCACTCGATAAAACGAGTCCACAAGCGGTAAGGTTGGAAGAAATCACGCGCCATGAAGTGGATATTCAGAGGTATACAACGCGTGAAACGTTCGAGTAACGGCCACTGCATCTGTATGGAGCAGTGCATATTGGCATCACACAGATTCAGCATGTCAGGGCTCACATGCATCTTTGATTCAGCATCTGAATCTAAGAAGGATGCGGTGCGCAAGCGTCCTCTGAGTATTAGGGTCAATCAGCTGGTTTGCGGGAACAGTGGATTTAAGGACGACGAGAAAAAGGGTGCGGGTGTCCCCTCAATTAACGCCCCCAGGCTCATTTATCTTGGACATGCTGTGCGTGCAAGTCCATATTTTATTCTGGTCAAATACAATATTGCAGTTTCACTCTATATATACGGTCTTCTGTTTCTAACTCTTTTGAAAGGAGATCGCGGATGGGAGAAGTTTCGGGTGAGAATGCACGGAACTGTTATTCTCACACCCACCGCGTACTTTTACCACACTTTTTACCACATTTTAGAATTTACCTCCAAGGTTTTGCGCCCCTTCTTGGCGTTCCATGTATACATTCATACTGTACCTCTGTCGTCTCAGCACCCTGCAGGAAAGCAAATCCACAATGACAAGAATACATAGTAATCAGTGTGAAAAAAAGCAGACTGGAGCAAAAGCCTCTTAAACAGGATTATGTTGACAACTCTGATTAGACGACTGTTATATTTTTTGGGAGCAGCTGCATTTCATGCTTTAGTTTAGATGGATACAAACGCTTATGAAATGTACAACACATAATAAGCAACAAAAGACAAAAATTCCCAATGCTACATCCAATATGACAAAAAAAACATATAGATAAATACTTATCTGTTTGGCGTTATAAGCCTGCAGCCACTTCACGGAATGACCACTCTGCAGGTCCTAACACTACCTGTGAACATTCTCATTTACCTCTGTAATGCAGGGAGAGCTGCCTCAATAGACCAGTCTTCCACAGGTGCATGAAAAAACTGCCCCTTCAAAAAGTGGGGAGGAGTGAACTTAAACCCAGTGATGACGGGTCACTGGCTGCGGGCTTGTAACGCTTTGGCCAAAGAGTTTAACGAAATGACTTTTACTTGTGAGAAGACAAACAGTTAAGTATTTAACTTTTTATTTCTTGTCATATTGGATGTAGCATTGGGAATTTTTGTCTTTTGCTGTAAACATTTGGTCACACCCAGTAGCGCTGCCTTTGACACAAACATATGTGATATGATGTGCTGGGTGTTGGGGGTAGAGCTGGCAGGGAGTGTGTGTGTGTACACGTGATAAGCAGAAGGAAAAGAGAAACAGTAATGTTACTGGTGGCGTATTAAACAGTCCTTGAGGGTGAGGATAACGCAGATGAACGAGTCTGTCAAAGATGATACTAGATTGGCAAATCAGAAGCAATCACAAAGTATTACATTTTGGAGACTACTTACTAGTGAAATAAATGAGACTGAGCTGTAAGTCTAGAACTTATGTCTATTTATAGCAACATGTTTCAATAGGCTGGGAATAGGGAGTTCAGTAGGAGGGAGGGGTACGTTTTGGAGGAGAGAGGAGGAGGTTTGGAAGCAGGGAGCTCCGAGGAGGGAGTTTTTGAGGAGGAAAGATAGTTTGGCATGACACATGAGGATGTCCTAAGATGGACATTTTGTTAAAGAGATCTACTGTATCTGCCATCACAGTCTCCAGATGCAGTAAATTCCACATTTTAAAGCAGCCGTTCTGCCTGCTCAGTTTTCTTTTAGCCCAGGGGTACACCGGAGCTCATCCATCGTCTCCCCAAGTCTAGTAACACCCCAGGAGAGGCGTGCCGGCTGTCCATCTGGGAAACTTTCAAAGACTCAAAATGGCCCCAGAAGTAAGAGCTCACTCTGGCAGTGAATAGAAGCCATAACATCAGCAGGACTACATGTTGGGGCTTTCTTTTGATGGCCTTCCTGCCCTATTTGTAGTTGTGATGGCTACATCTGTAGTTTTATTTGCGTCAAAACTGGTGGCACAAAAAATAAACTACAAATATCTCAGAAATGATGGGTCCCTGAATGCCGTGGCACCACGATGCAGCCCAGGGGGACCCTCCAGTTCAGTTAGTTTAGAAAACAATATGTTTAGATTGGATTGCTGCTATAGCTGCCCTTAGTGCTAGGCCGCGCTTATAGTCCCAAAATGGTGATGCAACGTCGCGTCAAAACAAGTGTATTGAATCCGTCGCGTGCGCTTATAGTAGGAGCGGTGCAATGGAACGACGGCTTGGTCGCGATCGCTGGAAGTCAACGAAAATTGATTTTTCAGCCACCACAGCGTGACGTCATCGGGCACGAGCGTTTCAACCAATGAGAGCGAACCTCTCATGGCCACGCCCCCGGTCACCGTCTCTTGTCTCTAACACTATAAGTAAAAATCGCTGCTACAACGGCGACGGATGATGTCACGCTGTTGCGTCGCTGTCGCTGTAGCAAGGACTATAACTGCGGCCTAAGGAACCCTTTGCTTTGCTGCCGGTGAAATGTCCTTTTCTATAATCTCCAGGAACGTGTAGTGTCCTTATGATGGAAAGTTCCCTTGAAAATTCCTTGTATTGTCCTTGTTTGTAAATAGTAATTTTATCCCTACTAAGAGACCTTTTTATATAATGTAAGCAAACCTAATTCAGATAGCCTGTCCCCAAAAGTCAGACCTTCCATCACCTTTATTCATTTGGTGTCTCTTTTCTGCGCTTTTTCAGTCCCATATTGTGGAGTGTACTCCGTATTAAAGGTGTGATCTTACTAAGAATTTAGACAGTGGCAATATTATGCGGTCTTCCTTCCATCTATACCCTGTTTTATTTTGGCTTTCCAGCTACTGCCTGACATTGAGCACTATTGCTAAACCTGCTGTCTACAAACACTCCTTAATCCTTCTCCATCAAGGATTGTCCTAACTTTGACACTTAATTTGTAGGTAGCATGATTATTCTTGCTTCATAAGAGCATAACCATACATTTATCTGTATTAAACCTCATCTTTCATTTACCTGCCCACGCTTCCTGTTTATCCATCTGTACAGAAACTACAGCCTGCTCTGGCTTTACTACCACAGAGAGTAGCACTCCAGACTGAGATGAATAAACAGGATGGTGAATTTGACCAACGTCTTGGTCCTTAATAGGACCTTTTTCAAGGTTTGAAACCTGAATGGCTGAATCAAAGCCTAGGAAGTTGTAAGCAGCATCATAATTCCATGTGCTCTTATAGATCGCAAGCTTCTGACGAGCAGAGGTGAAGCTTGCTTAAGATCCCTGCAGGTTTGGGTTCCCTGCACACTTCACAGTTATCTGTTCCACATGTTTCATCAACTTCATTAACCATCTGCTTTCTGCTTGACTAAACAACTTCATTTTCACATTGGCTAATGTCCAGCAGTCTAGAAATCTGATTGGCTGGCAAAGACTCCACCTGGTATAATATGCACTTAAAGCTATGGATGTCTATAGCAGAAAAAGAATTGTCGCTTTTGGCACTTTTCTAGTTTAGATAATTGCAACAGATGTCACAGTCCACTATTCATTTTACAGAGCATACTTTCTGGTTCTGTTATGTCAATCAACAATGAAAATACTGCCTCGGTTTTGCATTTCTTTCAGCTTTGCTTGTTTAATTAACCATTTTAATGTGCTTATTATTGGCTTCTTGGCATTGAACCATTGTACGTTAAGTGCCAAAGTGCACTATTTAAGCAAAGCTTGTTTTCAATAAATTAGAAGTATAGAAACATTGGCAATATTCCCATGCCAGCCCTTACTTAATACCAGGATTGTTTTGTTAAAGTGTGTCGCTGAGAATGGTTATAGTGACAAGTTAGTCATTTGCATTTCTCATTGAAAGTCATAAAGACGCAAAGTCATCTTCATAAATGTTCTCACTAAAGACCAAGTAAGATTAGAAAGTAGGTCTACTTGTTAAACGTGTATCGAGTTCCAGTAGCCGCATTGATTCCAGTCCCAGAGTAAATGAAGCCTGAAACTTATCACAGTCTACAACAAATCTGCTAACAAAACACAGAACCCCAGCAAGCTCTTTTTGGAAACCCCTGAGCCCCCACAAAATATATATATGTATATGTGTCAAAATGGAGTGCTATTTAATCCTAATAGAGGTATATTAGTATTTTATCTGGTAGTGTTAGGACTTGCGAACAGGTGTCTGCCTTGACGTGGCTCGCAAGCTTACAACGCTTTGGCCAAAGGGTTAAACTAAATGACCCTATTTCAAGAGAATATATAAGTATTTTACTGTGTATTTCTGTCATGTTGGATGTAGCATTGGGCTTCTCTGTCGTCTGTTGTATACAACAAATCTGCAGAAGACGTTATAACATGAAATTATTGGATGAGAATTGTCTATTAATGCATCATTTTATATTTTCGGGGGAAATTACCACAACCCCTGAATATGTATATACAATACTTTTCAAAAGATGAAACTATTACCTACTTTATATAGTAAAAGTTTCCAGCGGGATTGCACTTCAGAGTTGAAGATACCAAGTTCAGAGAAAATGTTACAAAGTTATTACAACAAGAAGTTCAAAAAAGTTAGTTCTCCTACGCGTTTCTCCTATGCGTTTCTCATCCTTCGGTGCTTTCTCTAGGAGTATTACGTACTGTATGATGGCTTTGTTGATTTAATGAGGAGCTTTGGTGCATCTTAACACATAGCAACTGGCAACATTAGGTTTGCCCCAGAATACTTCTCTGACTGTGTTTGGGGCAGTTTAAAGAACACTGACCCAGTAATGCACTGTGCTGAAACCTCATTTACATCATGTTTTCCCATTTACACTCACCACAAAATGCTTCTGTTCTTTGTATATGTTTTCTATCAAGCATAATTTACTTTAATACTAATGCAACCTACTTGTAATATGTTCTGATTTAAAGCAGCAGTCAAAGCTGCCATTTTCCCCCCTTTAATATGTGCAATCCACACAATAAGTAATTAGCTAAGTTGCCAATCGATACTTTCTCCTGTGATCGATCTGCGAAGATTCGGCTCCGGGGTTCACTAAATGACTGCAGATGAGTATTGACTGTGGCTTTGTAAATGGTTGCTATAGAAACAAAAAAGGTTTGTTACATTATAATACATAAAAAATGTAATTCAGAGTTGTTTAAAAAAAAAAATCCTCATAGTTCGGAACTGATTTATTACAAAAAAAAACACCCCTGTAGGATATTGCTTGGTCTGCAGCTTAAAGGGGTAAAAAAAAATACTTTCCTATGTTGAGCATTTCCGGGAAGGATATTTAGCAGTGGGGGAGGGGGGTGTACTGCTCAGTAATACATTATTTCTAACAACAACATTAATATTCCCTTAGATTAATGTGCATTACAAAGAATAAAATATTTATTGCCTCCTATTCTTAAGAGTGGGCTGTAATACTTGGATCTTCAGTAGATAGAAATCCATTTTGTTGAGATCTGTAAAATCTCTAAACGACATACCAGCAAACCAGTAATTTATACGATATAGAAATGTCTCGGGCTGGGAAACTGACCTTCTAATTGGAGTCACACAAGTGTTCCATTAATATCGGCAATTTCAATAGGAATAATTGTATTCATCTTTGTGGATGTACTTCTTGGGCAGTTGCCTGAAACATCTAAAGAAGTTTAAAGCAGCCGTTCATAATGGCTGAGAGCCTATCTTTTGGGCACCGAGTCAAAACATGATGCAGTGTATAATGGTAATAAGTATTCCGGTACACTAACAGCTGCCAATGTTATTTTCTTTGATGCTGGAAGCCACGTCACTGCCAGAAACAGCAATGATTATATGTGGTGTTCTCCGGTGTTTGGAGGGTGCTGAGTATGCAGGGCGTCAGCAGGTGTCATTATTGGTTCTATAACAGGAGTGGCAAACTCCAGTCCTCAAGGGCTACCAGCAGGTCAGGGTTTCGGGATATCCCTGCTTCAGGGAAGACTGAGCCACTGATTGAGCGACCTGTGTTGGAGCAGGGATATCTTGAAAACCTGACCTGTTGGTAGCTCTCTGGAGTTGACTACCCCGAGCTCTACACAAATATAATAACAATAATAATAATATTAACAATAATAATATGTATTAATTTGTGCAACTTCTCCTGTCATTTTTCTCCAATCTGTGTGCACACAATGGGGCCTATGCTATTAACGTTCATAAAAAAAAATCGCTGGGCCGTTTAATTTGCCAGTTTTTTGAGCGTTGCTATCACGGTATTTTTTTCAATGTATCCACACAAATGAAGACTTACACTTTGTAAGTGAGCAAAAGGCATGTATGTATTGCTATATGGTGAGTCGCGATCCCCCCGTCTACCCTCCATGCCTCCGGTCACGTCCGCGTCCGCCGCGATCCTCCGACGTCACTTCCGGTCACATGAACTTGCTCGTTGGGAATGTCACGGGATGCCTCAGGGGATGCCTCTCTCTCCAGATCTCCAGAGAGATGAAGTTGACTGTAAATTAATATTTATTGCATGGGATTCATGCCGGGGGTCTCCGGTGCTGATATTAATGGGTATCAGCTCCGGGAAGTCCTATCTCGCCACCTCTCAGCAGCTTCTCACCAGCCTCACGCCAGATTTTGGGAGAAACTCGCCATTCTAGAGCCATGATTCACCTAATCGAGGCTACAAGAATTGCACGAGTTTCAGAAACTGCCGATAAGTGGATTATTGCTGCTTACCCGGCGATTTTTTTATAATGGCTGAAAAATTTGTCGATTGATGCCTTCATTGCCCACTTATCGAGGCTTACTGAATAGCAGTAGGCATTTTGGCCGATAAGTGCTCGATGAGTGGCTTATCAAGGCTTATAGAACAGGCCCCAATGTCTCACGTCTAAAATGGAATTTTTCAGATCTACCAAAGAAACCGTCATCAAGTGTAATTAACTGAGATGTACTGCTGCGGCACAGTTTATTCGAGCATTTGCCCGTTCTGTGCCGCAGCAGTAGCCTGGCGCGCGCCCGAGTGTGACGGGCGCACGCCGAAGCAGCGGAAGAGCGCCCTCCGATCGGGGTGCTCTCCCTACCGCTGCCGGGTCCGCCGGGTCCCCCGGAACCCCCTGCCGCTGTCCCGCGATCGCGGGACACCAGGGCTCCCTCGGGGAGCCCCTGGACACGCGTGCAGCGGGCGCACGCTCCCGATGACGCGTGACCGCGCGTCTATGACGCGCGGCACGCCGAGGGGCGGCCACTAGCAAGCCGGGAGATTTCCCGGCTTGCGGTACCGACCACACTTCAATAAAGTGTGTCGGTAGTGTATGGTGTTAAAATAATATGCTTAATACATAGCCCTCAGGATACTTACTTTCTAACCAACTTCTTCCGTATGCGTTGAAGACCACACAGGTCCTCTCTTCAGACACGCAGTTATTCTTAATGAGACTCTGTGTCAAAATGTCAAGTTATGCACTCTGCAATAAGATAAGACTATTTTGTGACATACCAAATATTCATGAGAAAGTTTGCGGTTATTACTGTGTATGTTTGAAATCTATTTCAATAAACTCAGTCTCAATTTCGCAATTCTGGCATGATAGCCTCAAACAGCCCCAGGTCACCTTTTATCACTCCGACTGACTCCCAAATTCATCTCTAATATATAGTTTGTCACATTGAAGTAAAGTAACGGTGGCAGGTCATCTAATGAGCTAATATCTGGAACTTGGCTGTGCTCAGCAAATCTTTGCTACTGGAGACACAAGCACAAGCTAAATAATAGTTCCGTTTTAATTCATACATGTCCAGTATTGCCTCTAATTTTTACTGGATAGAATGCCCAAATACAGGACAGTCCGGTTCAATACTGGACACCTGGCAAACCGATGGACTGTGATGAAAGTGGCATAAACCAATGAATGAGGATGTCTATTTAACTAGTTAAATAATAATGAAAATAGACATTTATTTGGCCATCAAATTCTTCATAATGCCAAAGGTCTCTTTTTCGCTATATTTCACTTAGTGCTAAACATACATTGTTCTTGGTAAATCTTTCCAAATTTAGGAATAACCAATACATTTACGGAGTTGCGTTTGAAATTCTGTGCACAAATTAATGGGATATTTATTTGCTATCCCCAAAATGTGCCCTGTCTGGGGTTCCCTGAGAACAGTTGAAAAACACCCACCTAGAGATTTCCTTTAGTCAATATACAATATTATTCGTGGTGTATAGATGGTCACTGCAGCAGGAATTCAACCGGAAACTTGAGTAGTTAAAACAGCTTTATTAAACTAGAATGCTGCGCATCACAGAGAGCCACTCTGACGCGTTTCGTTCCTGTGTGGAACTTTATCAAAGAGACCATTCTTGTACTTTCATGTGTCAGAGACTGCCTTCATAATACACCCAGATGTACCAGTGGATCTTAGAAGCACCGGACAACACGGGGTTCATTCCCCTACAACCACAATATACAATATTATTCTTGTTACACTCAATCACTAAGGTTTCACATAATGCTGTTTTCCAGTTTTTACTACTTCGTACTGTGAGTCCTGGTTCAATTCCTAGACTTTTTATTCATGATTATACATAAGATTTACTGTGTGTAGTAATTGTTTAACTTCTTTCCAAATATTTACAGCAGTAAAAAAAATATGTACTCTGCCCCAGGAGATTATTCTAAATAGCATATACAGGAATAAAAATGTAAGTGAAGAGTAACAAGTGAAGAGGACAAAGGACTTAGAATTCGCAGTTGCATGCAATCTGAGCCCCGTCAGTGTACATCTGCATATTCCCAAAGGCGTACACCCGATGGGGCGCCCCAACAGCTGCTCCCCTCTGCACAGGAGCAGCATGCAAAGAGTTAACATTTGCTTCTACTTTGTGGAACGTTAACTCCACCCACTAGGCCTCGGCCATGCTCCCTGCTGGCGTACTGAGGCGCGCTGAGGCGCAGGGAAAGCGGGTGCTTTCCCTGGCCTTGTGGTTGCTTACCGCACGCACTGTCAGCAGCCGTCAGGGGGCGGGCTCGTCACTGGCCGGGGGCGGGCCAGGGGCGGGCGCGTCACTGGCCGTGGGCGGGCCAGTGACGTCACGGAGCTGGTTCGCCCTCATTGGGCGAACCGCTCACGTGACCGGCCTATCGCGCCGGCAAGCAGGGGAATTTTAAATTCCCCTAGGACCTGCGCTTCCGCAAGCGCGCGGAAGCGCAGGTGAGCCCCTACTAAAGCCACTCTAATTGCGGCTGTAGGGGCTCAGTGCTGAGCGGGAGCGCGCGTCAGCACGCTTCCGACAGCAAGCGCTAAACATGGCCAAGGCCTTAGAATGTTAATGAGCCAAGAGGACAAATAACTTTGAATTCGCAGCTGCATTCGATCTGAACCCCTTCAGTGTTCATCTGCATCGCCCCAAAGGCGGACAGCCTGTGGCGAAGCCAAAGGGTGTGAGTTGTTCCCTGATGTTTGGTGATGTTAAAGCTTCTCTATTTAAATCTGAAACTCACCAGCCCTTTATCCCCTGTACCCAATTTTTCAACTCTATCTGTCCATTAAATGTCTATGAATTGACTGTAACCTCTGTTCTTTTAATGTAACCATGTATCTGTCATCATAACTCTGTGCCCAGGACATTCTCGTGTAGCACGGTTCCTCCCCACCCCTCACCCCCCTCTCTAGGAGATCCACTCTCTTGCTACCATGTGGTGCTGAGGCATACCTGTAGGTTCAGGAGAGCTGATCTAGGTGTATTGGAGATAAGGACAGGCTTAGATTCTTCTCTACTAGTACTTCTTACTTGTGCGTAGCACCTCTAGCAGTAGTGGGCTCCAAGGAGTTTGGAGGTGGTCAGCCCCCACTATTGCACTCTTTCTCCCCCTGCCCAAGGACTGATACTCAGACAGAGGTATATTCTGAACAGGATCTTTATTGGGGACATCCACTGCAGATCTTCTCACAGCGATGCAAGGTCTCAGAGGCTCCATACCTCTGGATGGTGCTTTGCCCCTAGTAGTATAGGGCATCTGTGTCTGAATCTGATGTTCCTCCAACCCACAGGTTGAAGGTGAGCATGCTCATCCCGCCATGGGAGAGTGTGACAGCTCTACTGCTTCCTCTCCCTTCCAGACCAGGAACAGGACTAATCCTAAATTTGGTAGTCCCCTAATTAGGATAGAAGGGCTAATGGTCTATACCTATTCCTGATAGGCTTACATAGGCCATGAGTCACCACCTTACTCCTGTCCATCATAGAGGAGCATGGGTGGGGGCACAAACCCATAGAATTAACCCCATACAGCCGGCAGCTAGCAGGACTTACATAACAGGGCGGGGAAAAACAGGTAGAATATACATACCCTGTTACAATTGGAAACGAGAGGTAACTCTAAATATATTACTTCCTGGTTAAACATTTTTATAAATAAATAAAAACAATACACCCCAGTAACAACTGCAATGCTGCCTAATTTACAATATTCATTTTACTAGTGCATGTGTGTCCAACTCTAGTCCTCAACGGCCACCAACTATTCAGGTTTTCACGTTAACCCCATTTCAGCACAGGTGGCTCCATCAGTGGCTCAGCCATTATGACTGAGCCACTGATGGAGCCACCTGTGCTGAAGCAGGGATATCCTGAAACCCGCCACCCTTGTGCTATTGCTTCACACCTCTTGGTAATTGCTAAGGCAGTTCTGCTGTCTCTGTAAAATGTAGCCACTCGGAGTAATATATTACCTTGTGGTGGTAATGTATGCATAGTAAGACTTATCCTCTTAATTTGAATATCACAACTAGGAAAGTTTCAACCTAAGATTGATTCATTAGATACTATAAAATAAAACACAGTATTTATAATCCAAGCAATTAACTTTGCAACCCAAGATGTGACATCCTGTGCACGTCACCTTGATTTGAGATTTCCCTACCACACCTTCAGAATATTAATACATTTTATGAAGAACTGTAAAGCATACGTTCTCCATTAATAAAGAGAGGAGGAACAAGAGGGAGCTATGTTTTTGTTTTGTTATTTTGCCTTGAAGGGACAGTGTTCCCGAGTGCTTCTTGTTTTATGTCTGTAGACAAAATAAACCGCAGTGAATTAGTTTCCAGCTATAAACTGTGTCTGTTTCGCACTGATCAGTGGTCATCCTGCCACAAGTGGTGTGAGAAGTGGGATCTGCAACAGAGAGCCCAGTAACAGCATGCAAGATGTTTTAAAAGACCGGCAGCAAGCCACTGCTGTACAGGAAAGCAATGCAGCCCAGCAGGAGGAAGTGCTGTGAATGATAGCGCATCACCAGGGCACTCTGCAGGAGCTGCAATGGACAGATGTTAAACAGCAAAACCTTGAGCAGATTGAAAAACTTCAAAAGCAATAGCTGCATGAAAAGTACAGTATCTCCTTCTCTTAAAGCTGGTAGAAACCGAGATGGGTGGGAAAGAAGCAGCAAAAACAAGCGGCTTTGCTGCCCGATACCATACGCACGATGAGACATGAAAAGGGAATGACCAGCACCAACTTGAACTTTGTATCCAGGCAGGAGATCCCGGTGCAGAAACTGAGCCTGTTTATAGACACCAACTTCACTCTGTGAATGCTACTGAGGGAGCAGCGCGGCTGGGAGACAGAAACACACGGGCTACTGGAGCAGAAATAACTTCTGCTGAAGAAGCTCTTTGGCATGTAGAAAACACAGCAAAAAACAAACAAAGATGCCCAAAGCTACTTCCAATACGACAAAAATACACTGTGCAATACCTATACTGTATATTCTCTTGAAAAAGGGTCATTTAGTTCAACCCTCTGACCAAAGCATCTTAAGCCTGCTAGCCACTTCAAGTCCTGACCGTTAGCAGGTCCTAACACTCCCTGAGTTAAAATTCTTATTTACCTCTATAATTAGGGGAAGAATAATCAGCATTGGATCTGTCGTAACCCAGCAAAATGAAGGTGACCTGCCATCTTGGAAGGTGGAGAGGGGCGAGCTTAGACCTTGGGGGGGGGGGGGGGTAGGGTAGCACTAACTACTGTCTTACAGAGACAGTAGGAGGGTGTTCTGGTAAGTGTGTCTGCAAGGGGCCAAGGTCTGTGCCGATGTTTAGTATGGGGTGATGATGGTTCTGTCCCTAACCCAGGGGTTCTCAACACCAGTCCCCAAGATCCCCCAACAGGTCAGGTTTTCATGATATCCCTGCTTCAGCACAGGTTGCTCAATCAGTGGTTCAGTCTGAGTCACTTGTTCTGAAGCGGGACTATCTTAAGGACTGGAGTTGAGAACCCCTGCCCTAACGTGTTGTATAAGTTGAATAAAATGTTTTCTTTAATGTCTTTTTACCCAGAAGGATCTTTCTATCCAGTGTGACGAGTCTCTTTATGACACGCTCAGTTGCAATGGTTTAGTCTGGATGTGAAGTATAGGATGATACATTATATATGAGTGCACTGCAATGAGCCTAAAATACCCAGTGGATCAATGCAGCTGACTGTCCCATGCAGCATACAATAAGGAATGAGTGATTAGCACAAGTAGGTTCTCTCTACAAAACATAACCACTGTTTCTTGTTAACATTGGTATAAAATGAAAAGCCCAAGATAAGGTAATATATTTTTTTTGCTATGTAGCACTGACCATCTATGTAGAGATGTACATAGAATGTTTTAAGCAAACAAATTGGCGTTGTCAGAGTTAAACCAGTGGTTTAACCACCATCACCCCAAACTAAACATCGGCACAGACCTTGGCCCCTTGCAGACACACTTACCAAAACACCCTCCTACTGTCTCTGTAAGTTCTCCCCACTTACCACTTAGATTGTAAGCTCTTTGGGCAGGAACTCCTTTTCCTAATGCTAATTTTATGTATGAAACGCTTAATCCCATTATGTGTTATATTATGTCACGTGTATTACTGCTGTGACGTGCTATGTACATGGATGACGCTATATAAATAAAGATTTACACATATTCCCCATTCTGGCTGTGTCATCATGTAAGTTCGTAACGAGATACCAGAAGGTGTGTATATATATATATATCTCATATATGTGTGTGTGTGTGTATATATATATATATATATATATATATATATATCTCATACAGTAAATTACTAAAACACAAGAAAAATTGGAGTCGTGTACCATAATGGGTCTAAGGAGCTGATCAGGCATAGCTATTGATAATGACCTCAAATTAATTCAGAAATATACAGTATGTATGTGTATAAATATATATATATATATATATATATATATATATATATATATATATATATATATATATATATAATGCCAACGATGTACACAGTGCTGAACTATTTTTACAACATTGCAATACAGGGAATATACAGTAATAATACAGATGGGATAAGTGCAGCAAGATATTAATGTAACATGGGGAGAAAGCCGTCCCTGCCCTGAAGTGTTTACAATCTAATTTGATTGTTAATTTTTTATTTAGTGTTTGAGCGGGGCATGTCGCAAAATATGTATTTTTGTTAAACCCTGATGCATTATGGAGCTGGATACTTGGTGCTCATTGAATGATGCATCTAATTTATTTTAATTGTGGGAAAATGTACAGACAACAAATTACCTTTTGCAACAAAGTGGTTCTCCTGGGTAAAGCTGCGAAAGTTTGTTCCAAGGACCTGATAGCAGCACAGCAATTCATTTTATGCATTATAGTTTATAAATATATATGACAGCTCTCCCAGAGCTGGATTACATTGAGGTTATGAATAACTGGAAGGCTCCCTGCGCTGTAGTGTAGAATGTCTTGAAATGAATATTGAAGAAAGACAACTATTCTTGCTGCATGCTATGTCTGTGACAAAAAGGTGGAGCGTTTCATCTCCCCCCACCCAGGATTCACACCTCTGCAAGAATGATGTTGCAGGTACTTTGATCATGTGCATTATTGAGGGCAATTTGGAGCTGGGTGCCAATGTTCTGAAGGTGACAAGCTTGACACTGTTTTATTGCAAAGTCATTCATCAGTCTTTATCAAGGATGGCTTACATGTTACACATAAATGTGCTTAAAATACATACACATGCAAATTCACCCCTTCCCTCTAATGCATACACATGTGAACATGCCCGCGGGGTCAGTCTGGGTGTGTGTGTTCAGGTGTGCGTGTATTTGTGAGGAGGGGTGAGTTTGCGTGTGTAAGTATTTGGGAGGAGGGGTGAGTTTGCGTGTGTATGTATTTGGGAGGAGGGGTGAGTTTGCGTGTGTATGTATTTGGGAGGAGGGGTGAGTTTGCATGTGTATGTATTTGGGAGGAGGGGTGAGTTTGCGTGTGTAAGTATTTGGGAGGAGGGGTGAGTTTGCGTGTGTATGTATTTGGGAGGAGGGGTGAGTTTGCGTGTGTATGTATTTGGGAGAAGGGGTGAGTTTGCGTGTGGATGTAATTGGGAGGAGGGGTGTGTTTGCGTGTGTATGTATTTGGGAGAAGGGGTGAGTTTGCGTGTAGATGTAATTGGGAGGAGGGGTGAGTTTGCGTGTGTATGTATTTGGGAGGAGGGGTGAGTTTGCGTGTGCACGTATTTGGTGTGTTTATGTATTTGGGAGGAGGGGTGAGTTTGCGTGTACTGTATGTATTTAAACTGCATTTTTTGGTAATTTATCAGCCATCCTGATGAAGGCTGTATCGCACAGCTGACATGTCAGGTTTATTATTATGGCTCAGTAGATCTATTTAATTAAATACGATGTGTCCAACTCCTGCCTATTTTTGATATGCATTATCTTCTAGGGATGGGGACGGGGGTTCTAATGAGTTGGAGAACCGGTGGATTGTTTTTACATAACTACTTATGTTAAATGTGCACAGGAACCACTTTTCTATATAGACTGTTTGAGATCGTTCCATCTTGTAGACTCATCTCCTTTAGCTGTCAGTATGTATATAAGGGGCCATAGGGGGGCTGATTCTATATGTGCCGAAGTGACCAATCAGGCATTTTTCTGCCAACAGTTTCCATTGATTTTGATTGGCGGGTATTGAATCAGCCCCTAAATCTTTAGGGCAATCACTGTAAGGTGGGGAAGCTAAAAAGTCAGTGACTAAAAAACCACCCCCCCCCCCCCCGCCCCATGAACATGCTCATTTGCTGTATTCCTTCTCCCAGAAACTAGATTTCCATTTGTTAATCCCAGATCCTGCTGCTCTTACTACAAACCACCGCCAAATAGCTCCCTGTCCCTCATACACAAGGTGTTACAGCCTTCACCACGGCACTCGAGTACCTTGATACATTGACACTAGTTCAAAATACCGTTGCATCAATGTAATGAGAAAAGCATACTTTGTGTGTTTTTATTTTTATTTATAAAAATGTTTTACCCAGACGTAATACATTGAGAGTTACCTCTTGTTTTCAAATATGTCCTGGGCGCAGAGATATAACAATACATGGTTACATTAAAAGAACAGAGGTTATACAGTAAAATCACAGACATTTCATGGACAGAGAGAGTTGGAAAATTGAGTATAAGGGATAAAAGGGCTGGTGAGTTATAGATTGAAATAGAGAAGCCTTAACATCACCAAAGATCAGCGAACGGCTCACACCCTTTGGGTCAAAGCAGATGTGCACTGAAGGGGTTCAGATTGAATGCAGCTGTGAATTCAAAGTCCTTTGTCCTTTCGGCTCATTAACATTCCAGTGGGTGGGGTTCACTTTCCACATAGTACAAGCAAATGTTAACCCTTAGTACGCTGGTCCTGTGCAGACGGGAGCAGCTCTTGGGGAACCCCATCAGACGTCCGCCTTTGGGGCGATGCAGATGTAAACTGAAGGGGTTCAGATTGAATGCGTCGCTGGCTCGTCTGAGAGCCACAGGGTTAATATACATTGTAGGGTAAAATCTGTTATTTAATAAAAGTGTCATGCCTTCTTTCAGATGGTAGGTGTGACATTGAAGAAAAAGTGGTCCAGCCTTCCAAAAAGTGACCTCACCCCAGCCTTGGTGGGTTTCTTTACTACGCTCACTGCATGCATAGCTATACATGTCTTTTAGATAGTTTCTGCCACGTGCAGGAATAGAAACTGTATGTATTTGGAAGCATGCTGGCCGATCTAGCAAAATACTATTTATATGTATAGCAATGAGAGAAATGCCTGCAAAATAGTATGTTTCAAGCTTTTAACCCCTTAATGCCTAATTGTTTTTTACATTATCAGATGAAAAAGTCATTGAACGGTATGAGGCGAATTCGCATCATTCGTCCTTAAGGGGTTAATGTGCGAGCATAATTTTTGACTTATTTCCCCCCCCCCCCCACCCCACAAAAGGAAATGATTCCTTCTATTTCCCTTCATAACCCTGCTTTCCTGGTAGAGATGGGTGAAAGTTTCAAAATCGCATTCGCCAACTTATACGTGATTTTGTTTTTTGATAAAAAGAATTCCCGTGACCCCGTTTGCAGAACTTTTATGGACCGAAAAGGAAAGAGAGAGACCCAATGCATGGCGAGATCTGTGGACAAAACCGAACGCACCTGTGATACCTGGAAAATATGCTCATTAGGACAGTCAAAGTATCTTCAAATGGTTCAAATTTGCATATTTCCCAGGTATCTCAGTGTTGTTCAGCAGCATCTCGCCACATGTTATATACCTCCCCTGACACTCCTTTATATAAGTCACTTGGCACAATAGGTCTCTCTCGGGCTCTGTAGAATGCACGTTGACTCAATGCATGGCGAATCCCTGGTGAACTTTGAATGAGCTTTGAGTTACTTTTTTCGTTAATATAAAAGGGCCAGTTTCGCATGGTTCACGAACTCAGGCGAAAGCTTCACACCTCTATTTACGGTGTGGCTCATATCGAACAGTGTTCAGCAATCAAACTTTATCAGCAAAAAACAGGACAGGCAGGAACACGCTACACTACAGTTTGTGATCACTGAAGTCCATCCATAAAACATGGTATTCTGTTCTTCACTGTGTGGCAGTTTTATTAAAGAAGCACTGCTGGCTTTATCAGAAGCTTATCTACTGCAAGTACAGGCCACACTCCCCAACAGTCATCTAATGGTGCAAATATACGTGTTAGAAGTTGTGTTCTAACTCAGACATTGCAAAATAATAGGCAGTGCACTTCCACGCTGTACAAACAAATAAATAGAAAATGTTCATACTCATGTGGGTGCAACCTTCCCTCCCCCCCCTCAAATAGGTACCCTAATAAAACAGGAACATAACCAAAATATACTAGCAAAGGGGGAAAAATCTCCTGACAATAAGGAAAAAGAGAATACACAGCACTAAATCTACTGCAAAAAGTATAAATCAACATGTAAGCTGTAGTACAAAGCAGTATATCCAAAATACATTAACATGCAACATTAAATACAAAGAGAATGCTAAATATAATGAAAAGGGCTGATCCTCAGTGTTTCGGGGGAATAGCCCTTTTTCAAGTGTTTTTTTTCCCTCCCTACTAGTAAATTTTGGCTAACTCAAAGGCCCCCTGCTTCCAGAGATACTTACCTCCGCAGTAGGTACCGTTAGGGATCATGTAATGGCCGCTTTTCAAAGCTGCCGCGGCCTGTGGGCCAATAGGAAGCAGTGACATCATCCAGTGCGACGTCCTATTGGCCCACGTGACGGGGGGGGGAGGAGGAATTTAAACTGGCAGGAGGTTCCGGCACCCCCATCGGGAGAGAAATATCTCTGGAAGCAGGGGGTCCCCAGAGCTGAAAGTAACGGGGTTCAGCTCCGGAAACCCCCTGCTTCAATCCTATATTTAAAAAAGGCGCTCACTTCGATTGCTCCTTTAAGGTTGCTGAAGCTTATTCCTCGAGGGCTAGCAACAGGCCAGGTTTTCAAGATTTTTCCGACTTACACATACTATTTATCCTAGCACTAATTATCACCACTAACTTGCTGAGGTTTGTATGGCACTGAGAGAGATAGCATGGCTCAGAGAGCAAGAGAGCGCATGGGGTACAGTGGCTCTGCTTTGCATGGATACGAACAAAGGACAAATACTAGGATACATTATTGGTACCACGCAGTCATTATTTCATTGATAATGACACCAGTTTGGTGGTTTAAACTGCAAGTGCTGCTGTCTATACATTGTTATTAGTATAGCAGGGTTACAAAGTCAACGCGCTTAAAACATACACTATCACAGATTTCATGTAATATGTATATCTTTATTTATATAGCGCCCACAACTGTACTCAGCGCTTTACAAGAGAGACAACACAGTACAGGGAATTATAGTACAATAAGATCAGAACAGGAAAGGAAATCCCTGCCCCGGAGAGCTTACAATCTACGTGGTATGATGGGAAACTTGATATTTCTAGTATCTCTGCGTTTTATGGTGCACTAGAGAGAACATGATACAACATGTTTGAATTCTCCATGGCATAGTCCTGCATTGCAGCTACCTCTGGATACAGGGCATGTGTACATAATGATCATAGCACCGCTTGTCACACATTGCACAGCATGCTGTAAACTTGAATATTCCAGCAATACACCCAACTGTAAGCAATATGTAGGAACCAGCATTATACTGGGGGTTAAACGTCCTCACAGCATAATATACGAGGAATTTGATGAACATTCAAAAACGTTTAATACATATTATTAAGTTGTGATGAACTCTTAAAAGATCAATCCAAGCCTTTTGTTTTTTTTTTTCGTTTTTAATTTTTTTTCATTTTTAATACAGATTGAAGCAGGGGGTATCCGAAGTTGAACTCCATTCATTTCAGCTCCGGGGAAACCCCTGTTTCCAGAGATATTTACCTCCAAAGGGGGTATCTCCTGCAGTTTAAAGCTCCCGTGTCACATGAGCCAATAGGAAGTCGCACCAGATGACGTCACGGCTTCCTATTGGCCAGGGCACCGGAGCTTGGAAAATCCGCCATAATGTGAACCCTGGAGGGGCAACCGGCACCCACTATGAAGATAAGAACCTACGGAAGCAGAGAGTTCCTGGAGCTTAAATGAATGGGTTTCAACACAGGAGACCCCCTACATCAATCCTGTATTAGAAAAAAAACAGGAGGGGGGGAGCACATGTATTGCTCTTTAATATTGACATTTTCCTACTGCAGAATTAGTGGAGTAATTGTGCAAAACACAGCACTAGATTTATCAAAAAAAAGCCGGAGAGACTTTGATAAACAGTCCTCATTATAAGGAGACCGCCTGCGTTCAAATACCCAAGTAATAAAACATTTTCAATGATTGTATATTTTAGACTGTTTTTTTTTTTTTTTGCCTTAAGTTTACTTCAATTTATTTGTTAAACTCACAATTTCAATGACCGATGTTGCCATTAAAAAGGTGCAATAGGTTTGATTTGTTAAATATTGATGATTGAGGCTTTAAAAAGTAATCCAAGAAGTTGTAGTCATTTCTAGTAGTTTCATGTAGTGAAAGTGATCACCTGGTCTCAAGTTTATATAAATATCAACTGTGCTTATATAGGAAGGATGTTTGGGAATAACATGCATTAATATGCACACATACTGTATAGTAGCAGCAGATAATAGGAGTAAAATAACAACCCCATTTTATTTTTATATTTATATACAATATATATATATTGTTGCTTTTTCACCCACCATATCTTAAAATATATATATATATATGTTTTTTTTAAATAAATCAGTTCTGTAGTATTAGATCATTCATACTGCATTTATTATTATTATTATTATTATTATTATTATTAGCAGTAGTAGTAGTATTAGTAGTATTATTCAACTCTTCATGCCATTTTTAATGAGTTTTAAAGCATCCATTGATTTCTGTAGCATTCTTTAGCCCACCTCCCCAGCAGTGCAAGATCTTTGCAACACTTTCCTGTTTCTGATCATTTGTTGCCAATATTCCCCGCAGTTTGAGCTGTAAAATGTAACAATAGATAACGTTACCTTAGTAATATAAGGATACATTGTAGCTGCTGAGTTACACTGACTGAAGCAGCCATTATGTTAGGCACACAATCAGGATTTTTACAGATTTATAACAGGAGCAACAAACGATTTCCAGTTTAGGTAAGAATGTAGAATTATACATTGTCACATCTTTTACATATAGAAATAAGAAAAGAAAAAAAGAGGGGGGGTTGTATTGCTGCTTTAAGACAGGTCAGGTTTTCAAGCTATCCCTGCTTCAGCACAGGTGGCTTAATCAGTGGCTCAGTCTGTAACTGAGCCAGTGATTGAGTTGGGATTCAGCTGTGCTGAAGGAGGGATATCCAGAAAACCTGACCTGGTTGGGGGTCTTGAGGACTGGAGTTGAGAACCTCTGATTTAACCCATTACACATGCCACTGCCATTAGCATATATGGGGCCTCATGGGATTGTGTGGTTTTTTTTGGGGGGGGGGGGGTGATTGGTGACAAGATCAAGTTTTCCTGACACGAGTCATTGTTGATTTCACTGTTGTAGGGGAAAAGCTCTAGGGCGGCAGATAAGACTGTTGCCATGGTGATGAAGGAGATACCGAGGCAGGCGTCTGCAGAGGAAAAGCCCCTCCTTGCTATGACATCACAGGTGGGCTGCACCGGGAAACTGACACATGCAACTGGCCCTCAGCCAATAACGTACCCGCCAACAGCATCCAACGTCTCTGATAACATTATAAGAGCAGCGGCGACCAACTCCAGGCCACCAACAGGTCAGGTTTTCAGGATATCACTGCTTCAGCACAGGTGGCTCAATCAGTCCCTGCTTCAGCACAGGTGGCTCAATCAGTGGCTCAGTCTTTGACTGAGCCACTGATTGAGCCACCTGTGCTGAAGCAGGGATATCCTGGAAAACTGACCTGTTGGTGGCCCTTGAGGAATGGAGATGGCCCACCCCTGTGATAGAAGCAATTAGAAGTCACATTTATTCTGCGTGTCTGCACTAGCGACTTTCGGACGTTTATCAAATTTGCACGTGGAAACGCTGTGACACGGAGACTTTTACAAATACCCGAATGCATCCACCAAAGAGGCGCTCGTGGCACCAGTGGGCACATCATGCATATGTCAGTTTCCCCATGACAGTATTTATTTTAAATTGATTATTTGTGTGTGATGTTTCCAATGCTTTCACTGATCATCATGAGCATAGAAAGTAAAGTATAGGACAGGAATTGCAAATGATGCGGTCTCTCTGTGAGTCCCGGTGCAAATGTAACGTGCTGAAAAAGTAGATTATACCTGATTTTTTGATTATTTTGTATAGGAAAGGGGTAGCCAACCCAGTCCTCAAGGGCTACCAACTGGCCAGGTTTTCAGGGTATCCCTGCGTCAGCACAGGTGGCTCAATCAGTGGCTCAGTCCAAGACTGAGCCACATGTGCTGAAGCAGACTGATTGAGCCACATGTGCTGAAGCAAAGACTGATTGAGCCATCTGTGCTAAAGCAGGGACTGTTTGAGCCACCTGTGCTGAAGCAGGGATTTCCTGGAAACCTGACCTGTTGGTAGTCCTTGAGGACTGGAGTTGGCTACCCCTGATATAGGGTAATTACAATGCACTATTGTGAGAACAAAAGCAATATTTTCTTAGGTTGTAGAAAAACCGCTGACCGGAAAGGTCAGATAATTAGCATAAAATGTTGCTTGCGTTTGTTTAGTACAATTCATTACTGATACTACCTTCATTTTTCACAGCTAATTGGGTGCAGTGTGTCTGGTACTGTGCTGGGGAAAGTTTTAATGAGGAAAATAGTTTAGAGAGGTTTTGTTATCTGCAAACACAAATTTCAGACGTTTAAGCGTCAAAATGGGTACGATTTGGCAAAAATGGGCAGAGAACAATATATATTTTTGTTGCGTGGTTTTGATCTCAAAGAGTGAAATGTAAAGAGATATTGTGAAACCAAGAGACGACCTACATAGAACAGGCGTGGCCAACTCCAGTCCTCAAGGGCCACCAACAGGACAGGTTTTAAGGATATCCTTAAAGCAGGGATATCCTTAAAACCTGACCTGTTGTTGGCCCTTGAGGACTGGAGTTGGCCAATCCTGACCTAGAAGTCAGTGAGCATCAGTTGATAAGAGTAAGGCTTGACTGTCATGTGTAAGTGATTATTTATATATAATATTAATATTAAGCCATAATAAATGAATAGCAAGTTTAAAAGCTTGTTGCGATAGAGATTTGCATAGGGTTTTAAACAATGTCTGAGTTGGTGAAATAAGCAACACAACACAACTCATTACAACCATGGTTAAATAAAACATTTATTTATTTTTACATTTCTTTGATTTGTCCCTAAAAATCTGCTAGTATATATGTGAAGTGGCGTACCTCTAACATACTGCCTCAGATGTAAATGTGTTATGACATATGCCTCAGTTGTGCTCCAGAAAATGGAGCGATGCATCAAAACTAGTGGTTTCCAATAATTTTTTGCTTAAAGAACCCTATAATTATATTGTAAAATTCTGAGGCTCCCCAACCCACTCTAATAGCGTGTCTGGTATCATATGCATTGTAAGGAACCCCAATCCTCTCTAATAGCTCGCCTGAGATCAGATGAATTGTAAGGAACCCTGTCCCTCTCTAATAGCGCGTCTGAGATCAGATGCATTGTAAGGAACCCCAACCCTCTCTAATAGCGCATCTGGGATTATATGCATTGTAAGGAACCCTGACCCTCTCTAATAGCGCGTCTGAGACCAGATGCATTGTAAGAAAACCCAACCCTCTCTAATAGCGCGTCTGAGACCAGATGCATTGTAAGAAAACCCAACCCTCTCTAATAGCGATCCTGTGATCAGATGCATTGTAAATTCTTCTGTATTTGATACAATTTTCAAATAAGCTGAAAAGAGCAGGGAACCCTTTAGGGGTGCCCGGGGAACCCAAGGGCTCCTAGGAACCCCTGTGGAAAAACACTGGTCTAAACACACTTTTATATTGCTACATAGCACCCAAGTCATGATAACTTGATCCGCTGGATCACACCCAAATCGGCGATATCTGCCATTGACTTTAATGGCAGATATCGCCAATTAGATCGCTGCATCGCATTTTAATGATCCCTTAGTCTATTGCAATACATCCTGATGTTTGATCTGCATGTATGACATTGTCTTATATTATCTTTTTAAACATCAGGTCTGGGGAGTCTGTTAGTTTAAGTGCATTCAGAGGGAATACTCATCAGTATGTAAGATCATGGAGGCGGAAGATCTCTGTGACACTTCTATCATATAGGTAGTTTTTAGTAAGATACACATCTTTATTCTTTAACAGTTAAACCAGGTATGGGCAATTCCAGTCCTCAAGGGCCACCAACAGCTCAGATTTTAAGGATATCCCTGCTTCAGCACAGGTGGCTCAATCAGTGGCTCCGTCTTTGATGGAGCCACTGATTGAGCCACCTGTGCTGAAGCAGGGATATCCTTAAAACCTGAGTTGTTGGTAGCCCTTGTGGACGGGAGTTGTCCACCCCTGAGTTAAACTGACTCACTTGAGCCTTTTAAACCTTACTTCCTGTATCACATCATATGTTTCACACACAGTTATACTCAGGGAATTGCACCTGGATTTAAAGGATTGACACTATAAAGAACCAATATAAAACATTGATGTTACCTTTATTGTAATATTAATAACAGAGGTTGCATGAGGCCATGCCCCAGTTCTTGCATCCCATGTAAATGCAATATGCGTGCGTGACAGAATGAGAAGGAAATACTTTATTCCACTTAACAGATACATACATATGCTGCAATAAATAAAATAAAAAGCAATCTTTAATCTTGTTTGGTTTTGATTAATGTTTCTTTACTAATGTAATGATATGCTTTAAATGAGAGAATATGACGTTTCTATCCAGTACTGAACATCCTCAGACTGTTATCAACAGATATCTGGGAGCCAGCTGTAATTTCCGATCGTGGCACTTTTTAATGTTTGTGATCAGGGCAGGAGGTTTAATGAAGTGGATACGTGGATGTTGCATAATACACAGCGGATAGTATTTTTGACATGAGAATTGGATACATTGTATAAAAGAAACAATGAATCTATCGGCTATTGTTTTACTTTGTGTTCAAGGTAAACTACCCAAAACATATTCAATTAATGTCTGAAGTACTATATTCAGAATGTGTATCTTATACATGACGTCACAGCCAGCCACACGTCACACAGAATGTGTTCCATACACTTCTGCTTTTAAAGCGGCTTCTATAGTCTGATCACTTTTTACATTGTACGATGCTTGCAACTGCATTTAGCCAACCAAGAATCTCTAATGAATGTGATGGAAACAGTGCACTGTCAGATCTCTTGCAGTCTGCCCCGGACTGAGTCATTGTAGCAGTCTCTTTGCTCTCACGCAAGGCAGGGCAAGGCAAGGAATGGAATCATTTTGCTGAGTACTGGCGGATTCGGTTCACCCACCTCCTTGATCCCTTTTCTTCTTCTTTCTTCTAATATGCTTCTAACTACCATTGTATGGGGAGGAGATGCAGTGATCCCACAAAGGTTCAATGGTTATTATAGGGAGCTCCACTTATTTTCATAAGCTCACTCAGCTGGGAAATGTGAGTGATGGTTTTGAGTTTAAGTAATTTAGTGGGGCAACTGCTTATAGTATGTGTTCCTTGGCTACATCTAGAAATGAACCCCGAACCTTTCCTGCCACTTCTTTATATTCTGCCATACGTATTGTTGAACTGTGCAGAACCAGTCCTGTGCGGTGATACACTTGTTAGATCAATGACATCAGTCATGTGGCCCCTGCATGTATTTCTACAATCTCCAATGGGGGCAATGAGAATAGCTGTTTAATTACCCTAACAAACATCAAAGGTATTAATGGTAGATTTGTGCTACTGAGATTTAGGCAATAATCACATCACTATGGAATGGGAGAATAAGCAATCCTCTTATAGGCTCTATAACTAGATTGGGTCTAGACCCTGAAATCAAATAATATCCAGGGAATACCATACAGTAAGGTCTCCAGGAATCCCATTGAATATCACTTAAAGTGTTAATGTTGACAGCATAGATACTCCCCTTTCTCTTGATTCATATCAAAGATGTTTTCTTTATACAAGGGACACTATACAAACCTAAGTTAGGCCCAGAACCTTGCCCTGACACATAGCTGGTTGTCGTGCAATATGTCCTATCCATTCAGAATGAATAACTAATTGCTTTTATCAAGTCATTTTCCCCTAGACATTCTTAATGACTTGCATCTAGAGATTGCTGCCAAAAGACTGGTGAACTGTTAAAACATGGCAAATAAACTGCATGATAAGTGACAGCGCTTAATGAAGTAGACCTTTTCTCCCACACCAACATACTTTTCTAAAGAGATGAGCGTGCATTAAACATTAAAAATTCTGCGGCCAATAGTTTCAATTTTGCAAGATAATTTTTTTTTTTTTTTATTTGAACAGTTAAAGGTACGTTTTAATCATTGTAGTTGACATGACAGCCAGTTGCTGCATTAAAACTTTTTCTGTAAAGTTTTTTGGACGCTGATTGCTGCTGATCATGTGTTTTCTTTGTTCTTGTGGGAAAAGTACAAGATGTAGAAGTAAACAAAAATGTGTATAACCCTTTACCCAATCAAAGTCTTATAGCAAGAGATACAGCTGTGGACAAAACGGCCCCAAAGCTACATCCAATGACAAATTATTGGGTACATTAATATGTAGTTTACCTATATTAATACTTAATGAGGGTCACTTAGTTCAATACTTTGGCCAACATATGTTAAGCCTACAACCACATCACGGTAGACTCATTTCAGTACGTCTTACACTACCAATATTATACTCTATGATGTATTTGTCCACTGCATGGAGAGCCAAGGAAACAAACATGCTGCAGCCAAAGTAGAGTGGATTTGGGTTTTGAACTTGCTAAGACTCTGTATGTCTCTATATCGCAAGAGATATACATAGGAATCTTGGCGGGTATTTGATATTGGTGGAAAGATGTAAGGTGTAAAGGTGATAGTGTTGAACATATAGGAAGAGCTGAGCAGCGTGTAGACCAGAACAGAGATATAAGAATGGATATAAGAATGGATAAAGGCTAGAAAGGGTGTTTGGGCCTCTTTCTCATCGTTCATTGAAATATCTTGAGGAACTCTTCTGTATTGGGAAATATTGATGTGAAATCATTTGAGACTCAAACTTTGTAAATAAGTACTGTTTTGTAAGTCACCCTCCTCAATGCACTTTGGAATTAACAGGGCATTCTTTCATCAGTTCAGTATGAGGACTTATTCATCCTACCCCCTTATAATATAAAGTGTTGTTCGTTTGGGAACTTTGCCATTGGTGACTAAACCGGCAAAAATATTAAACCTATCCTGTTTATAACATGGCCAAATATGGAAGGCCACATTTTTTACAGGAAGTAATACATTGAGAATTACCTCTCGTTTTCAAGTATGTCCTGGGTACAGAGTTATGATGACAAATACATACAGTAGTTACAAATACATGTGTACATTAGGTGAACAGGGTTATACATTATGTATAAAGACATTGCATGAATAGTTTAACATATTTTGTCATTTGGGCGTATGACACTGTTACAGACCAGATTAAAATGTGGGACAGCTTTAGTTTCGAAAGAACTTAGACTGGTGGCGGCTGTGAGAGTCTCCGGTAGATTGTTCCAGTTGTGAGGTGCACGGTAAGAGAAGGAGTCCGGATACTTTGTTGAACCTTGGGACCGCGAACAATCGTTTGGAGTCAAATCTCAGGTGATAAATGCTGTGTGTGGTAGGGGTGAGGAGCTTGTTCAGATAAGCAAGTATTTGAAGACAAGACAGGGAAGATAAACTTTGCGCCTAGACTCAAGTGATGACCAATCTAGTTCTTTGAGCATTTCACACTGATGTGTGTTGTAGTTACATCGGAGAACAAAGTGGCATATTGAATTGTAGAGGGTATCTAGTTTGCTATGGTAAGTTTGGGGTGCTTTACCATATACTGTGTCCCCATAGTCCATATGTGGCATTAGCATCTGCTGTACGATGCACTTTCTGACCAGCGGGCTTAGGGAGGATTTGTTCCTATCAAGTACACCTAGTTTGGCATAGGTTTTGGATGTCAGAGTATCAATGTGCAACCCAAATGTTAAATGGGAGTCGAACCATATGCCCAGGTATTAAAAACTGGTAGCAGGAGCCAGGATGGTATTAGAGCTGGTTCTGATCTGTTCCTCTGCCATTGGTAGCTTTAGAAATGTAGCCTTGGTCGGTAGTGGACTAACACAGCTATCTCTATTTAATGAAAGAACATTTGAAATCCATGTCTTTATATAGCTCAGAAATCTTCGGTCTTTAAATGCTTCTGGAGGCTTCATCCAGAGTAAATCCCTCAGTAGCACTTTTTAATTACTGGTGATTCCCCCAAACGAAACAATATGGCAAACGCGATGAATAATACATTATACCATCCTTTCAGTGTGTGTAAACAATTTCAGGCCTGAGTATAATCATAATCTGGAGTATGATTTTCATTTGGCAGATGCTATTCGCATGATACCCATGTAGACAGGGTTGTATAGTGAAATGAAACAAAATAATGTAAAATACAGTGTGATAATGATATGAGGGATAAAAACATCACAGCTAAAAGTAAACACAGAGCGATACAGTAGCCATATCCTTCCCAGAAATCAGTGCAGTATAAACAGCATGGCGGGAGATATACTGTACATTGAATGAGTCAATAGATGTGCATGGAGGATATCAGATATTTGGATGAAAAAGAAGTTGATAACACCGTCCCTTAACTGAGAATGGTTTCCTTTGTCACTAGTTATAAAATAAAGAAATCCCAGGTAGACAGGAATAATAATAATAACTTTTATTGCATATATCGCTTTCCTCCCAATGGGAGTCAAATCGCGTCACAATTACAGTATAGCGCGCGGTACGCAGCAAGTAGGAATGTTACAGACACAGCCCCTGCCCAGATAAACTTAAAAGCTATGTTTTTGGTGCCTGAGGCACAGGGAGTTAAAGTGACTTTGCGCAAGGTCACAAGGAGCCGACACCGGGAAATACTCCTCTTCTTCTATTAAAGCTGAATGGGAATCAGGTGATTTCTGTACCCGATTGTTCTGACATTTTTGTTTTTTTTCCATTTCCAGCTGGTGAACGAGCAACAAGAAAGCCGACCCCTCCTGAGCCCCTCAATTGATGACTTTCTGTGTGAAACAAAATCAGAAGCAAAAGCCAGGCCAGTAACTTCCAATACAGCAGGTAATTGCATACCGTAATCAACTCGTGTCTCCAGGAAAGAATGATCCTTTCTGGCAGCTTGTACTCCCAGCCATTTAAAATTAAAAAAAAGTGGGGGGGGGGGGGGGTTTGTGGTAGGAAACTGTTATCACTACATTTATAGAAGCCTATTTATGTTTGATTACAGTGACAATCACAAACGCCATGATTATTATATAGTACTTACAGTAATACTTACTCCAAGTTGGGTCTTACATGGGGCTGAGTTTATGTATAAAAAAAACCCACAAATTAGAACTCGCACTCACACAATAAAATTGAGAATCGCCTTCTCTTGGTGCTCAATTCCTGCACCTTCCCCACGGCTATGCAAATGCTTATTATATATATAAATAATAATGTGCAGAACAGACTGGCACCTGGGAAAAAATAAGTGCGAATAGGCAAACTCCCATAATCCTTCAGTTTGTTCTCCAATCATCTGGTTTAATAAAACATTTTCTTTTGGTACTCAAAAAAATACAGATTAGTCACATATTTGCATTACATAAAGCAACGTTACAGCGCCCGTAACCCCTTCCTCAGGCTTTTGAGTTTATGAAAGTCACAACATTCAACTCTCCAAGTCACCGTACGCTTTAACATTGTGCCGATGTACTCTAAGATAAGCCCTTACAAGTCATGACGGTTGGGCCATATACGGAGGATGGTGGTTTGGTCTCATGAAATGATGATATATGTGTTTGTCTCACAGATAATGCATCAGCAACTGTTACATTGTATATTGGGGGGAAGAGGTGGGGTGTTTCATACCCCTGCAAAACAAATGTGGTGCATTAAATGATAATGTCCCAAATCGTCTGTATATCTCTATAGAATTCCAGCCTCCAAAATGCTGGGTAGTTTTTTTTTTTTTGCAGAAAGGAGCATAAAATAGTCACAATATACTGAGCATCACTCAACCTAAACATTGTTGAAGGATAGATGACATTAACCCAAGGGCATCAACTCCAGTCCTGAAGACCCCCAATAGGTCAGGTTTTCAGTATATCCCTGCTTCAGCACAGGTGGCTCAATCAGTCGAAGAACCGGACCAGCCCATTGCATTGGGGCTCTGTTTTCTTAGTGGAAGAACCTTTAACTATCTTCAAGTGTGTGTTTAAACTCAGTATTTTTAAGTGTTTTTATGTTTTATGGTGAATGTCATAGTTTTTTGTAATGTTCAACATTCTGCACTTACTATATACTGTATATTCTTCCCGAATGTCAAAGATTATTTCTATTTAACAATTACACAAATAGTCCCTCTCTTATCCATGCTACAGTTCCCCAATCCATTGTATTTTACATTCTTTGGGGTCTGTTGAGTCTAATGTAAAAATAGCTCAGTGACCCCAGGGCGTAACGGTCTGGAAGTTTGCTTTGGTCTCAGAGGGATTTGGGGATTTGGCAAAACAGAACTACTTTACAATGCCATGTTTAAATAAGCATCATTATGCTAACATTGATGGAAATGCACTTATTTTGTTTGCATGAATTAATAATAACTGTGGCTTGTAATTGCACAACTGTTGGAATTCACTTCCCCATGATGCCCCAAATGCCAAAATCAGCTGTTTTCACTGACTGCGGGAAAGTGTCCAGATGGAGAAATAGCTGCTATTGTAGCATTTTACATACGAACACCACAATTTCAGCAAGCTCAGCATCCAAACTGATAATATTCCATAGTACTGTACCTGCAGGGTTTAACCACAAGTGTATACAACAACAAAATCCCCTTGCACATCCTGACATGTCTTGCAATATATTACAGCTGGCTATTTACCTATTGATAAGTTACTTATAAAAGGGAAGTCATATAGTATATTTGCATTTCCTGTCCAAAAAATGTATGGCCTTCTACTATGCCATAATCATGGTGGCTCTCTCTCTCCCCCCTCTATCTCTCTCCCATCTCTCTCTCCTCTAAATCTCTCTATCTCTCTCTCCTCTCTATCTCTCTATCTCTCTCCTCTCTATCTCTCTATCTCTCTCTCCCCTATCTCTCTCTCTCTCTCATATAATAATTAGCCATCTTGTGGTACTGTTCACATCACTACTCTGGGTGACCATTTGAAACATATAGTTCCAACGCGTTTCAAGACTAGTAGTCCAATTTCCATAATATCTTCATTTCATTTTAACACATTGTTATGCTCTCTTTTTGTTCTCTTCTATCTTTATAAAGCAGATCTGCAGATGTATCTGTCTGCATTTGCCAGTCTTTAAAAGTGATTTGACCTTCTTCTTTTTGGGAGATGCAATGCCTAACATTTGTGATATGTGACAGTATTATCACCAGGGTTGGATCTTCTGGATTTGAGTGAACCAATTACACCTGCTCAAAGCAAAGGGAAGAAGTCGGAGGCGGCATCAAAAGGTGAAGCATCCAAGGGCCAATCCATTAACAAGAAGGCAGATGAGTCAGACCCCATTAAAGTGGAAGCTGAGAGAAGCACAAAGAGCGTTAGGGTCCCAGAGAAGTCTTCTCTGGACTTGGGTAAGACCTATTTATTAGCCATTTGGCTGATCTGTGAGAGACAGAAAACACCATAACGGATAAGGCGATTGCTCAGCCACCTTGTACACTGTGTACTCATAGTTCAGTTTACCTTCTGGAACTTTACACCGGCTCATTAGAATAATGCCGTCCAACCCATCAGAAAGGTTCTGCATAAGGGGCAGAGCTGCATGCTTGTTTCTGTAGCAAGATTTAAGGTGGTGTTGTTTAAAAACACGGAAAGTGAAGGAACAGAAAAAGTTATTATAGAAGCATTGTAATATTTTCCACATATTGTAATTTAATTCCCAATGCATTAGCTGCTTACCCATTAATTATTTTAGCCTGGTAACAGTATAAAGTGATGGGGAGAAGGCGGTTGAAGTAAGAAATAATGATGTAACTGGGCATGAAGACTGATGAAGCGCTATGTACATTAATGGCGCTATAAAAATAAAGACATACAATACAATAATGAAACTGTGGCTGACTCTGGGATCTATTCATCAAACTCTCCCAGATACATTACTAGGGCCAGGCGGGTGCACAAAATGGCACTAGGTTTATCAGAGCAGAAAAAAGCCATTGGTTTTAATGGGATTCTACGGAGACTTTGATGAACCTATCGAGATACAGAAGGCCATTATCTCAGTCTGTTTAATGAGCATTAATGCAGCAAGGGGTTGTAAATGTGTCCTTCAAATTGCCTTACAGGTCATTTAGTCATTAGATGGGTGACCAACAATCAGAAATATATAACCTTACAATCCATCCCAAATGGTTGCAGACTTCCCTGGCTTTTTTCAGGTTCTATATGCTGTAGCACAGGGGCGGCCGACTCCAGTCCCCAAGGGCCACCAACGGGTTAAGGTTTTCAGGATATCCCTACTTCAGCACAGGTGGCTCAATCAATGGCTCAGTCAACGACTGAGCCACCTGTGCTGAAGCAGGGATATCCTGAAAACTTGACATGTCGTGGCCCTTAAGGACTGGAGTTGGCCGCCCCTGCTGTAGTAAATAATACAATACTGTGCACTTCTGCACAAAATACAACTATTATTTTGACATGGAGGCTAATTAGTTACTAGAGGCACTAAGCCCAAGGTTCATAGATTTATGTTAGTTAAGTGCTAAGAACGGGCGTTATCAAAATCATTAACGAATGTGATTTTCCCTGACCGTTAACGCACATCCACAAAGCTAAACGGCGTTTGTATGTCACATTAGCACAGGCTTAACACAGTGTTAAGGTAGCGCTACTTTGCATTAGCATCAAATAAAATGTCTTGCGTTACCCCGTCTTACCTAACGGCGGCGTGACGCCCATGCAGACCCTGAAATATGGAGAGGGGTGGGATATATGCTCATTTTAATCATTTGAGTACACTTTGCATATCCAAATGAGAATGGGTTCAGTTTTGCACACCGTTTTCTCACCACTTGGGACCCCAGTTAAAATAAGTTTCACTGTCTGAAATCTCAGCACCAGATTAACCAGCAATTTGCAATAGCCATCAGTGCATGGCACCGATATTGGGTCGTGAGCGAATGGTAAATCAATTTCCATCATTGACATTGGAAGCAGAATGATCTGGACACCTATCCAGATCAGGGTGCATCTGGGGATCGGGTGCATCTGGGGATCTTCCTGATTATTAAAGGCAGGTTGCAACAGCTGGATAATATACCCTTGGATTGATGGGAAAATGTCCATTGCCAGGCAGACTTGCAAAGCTTTGCTGATCATCTGGATCTAGCAGTACAACTGAGGCCTGCACTGTATGTATGTACTGTATGTATATACATATAGCGCCATTAATGTACATAGCGCTTCACAGCAGTAATACACGTGACAATCGTATAAATAACAAATAATACAAATAACACATGATGGGAAGTAGTGCTTCAGACATAAAAGTGACATTTATGAAAAGTAGTCCCTGCCCCGAAGAGCTTACAGTCTAATTGGTAGGTTGGAAGAACGTACAGAGACAGTAGGATGGCATTCTGGTAAGTGCGTCTGCAAGGGGCCAAGGTTTATGTATGAGGTGTAAAGTATCAGCCACGGAGCTACTCATATGCTTCGTTAAGAAGGCGTGTTTTAAGGTGGGTCTTAAAAGTACTGAGGGGTTAACTTTAAAAAAAAATACACAAGAAAACGGATAATTGAAATGAATAAAATATTTGTTGTTTATTTTGGGGGGGGGAAACATGAACTAAAAGGAGGTATTCTGAGCTGCACTTTCACAAGAAGGTTGCTTGTTTGTAGTTCACATTCAGGCGCAGTTGGAGAAATGGGATGACGGGCGTTTTCGAAGAGATAAAAGCAGCGAGGGTCACCACGGCCTGGAGAGAAAATTATCTTCTAAGGAGGCATCTAAAGAGCTCTTATGGTAAATTCTTTTCATCATCTGATAACACAATGAGATAGATCTGTTTAAAAAAAATAAACTAAATGTGCCTGAAAGGACAGATTATCAATGCACATTCTACTATTTCCAGGAATGATTTTCAAGGCATAAAACATAAATTCTGAATGTTTATTTTAAAGAATTTTGGTTTTCTGTGTTTTAGGTGAGTTTAAGATAGATTGGGCATTTTTTTAATTGCCTGGGATTTTGGATACCTGAAATTCCTTACTACCAATGAAAAGAAAGGCGGCGTTACGAGGTTCAGATTTAATTTTAAGTACTTTTTAGTATTTAAAAGAGTACTTCCGTATTGGATGATACCTTTTCTATTTGGCCTAACAATTTTCGAGTTCTTCTCTCTTCCTCGGGTCTTGCAATTCGTCATGTGGGCACATCTGTGAGCATAGGACTTGTACATGTGACAAGGGGTAATACACACAGGTATCTATCTGGCCGATCCAATCTTCACCTCGCAAGGTCCCTTAAATAAATAATATCACCCCTCGATCAGACACATTTGTCATGCATGGCATACCTGTGAGCCGTTCATTCTATGGGACAAGGGCTAACACACACAGCTAAGTAGATGGCTCACCTTTCACTGAGAACTCTCGAAAGCTTGTCTTCTAATATCCATCGTTATTCCAAATAAGAAGGTATCACCTAATACTGAAGTACTCATTTACTCTGCAGTATTGCAACTGGACTAACACAGCTATTTCTACTTAATTTATAGTATTTAAAATATATATATATATTGAATAAAAAAAGTAAAGATGTGGAATGGAAATTAAGTAATAGGGTGATGTTCACTGTATCATCTTCATACTTGAATCGCTGCCTTGGGCGCATCTTCTCCTTTCATGTTTAACTAGACACAAAATGTAATGATTCTCTTAGGTCTGCAGACCATAGCAGATCCCAGGCTGAACTGACAAAGGGAAAGTCGGTATTGGAGACTGAGCAGGCACCTGAGTTAGAATTAACACCTGCTACAAAGGTAAGTATAATAATCCCAGTATGGACAATCATTGCTATTGCATTCGCCCCTTGAAAACTTTCCCACCAATCTTTTGAAATGGCCTGATTAGTATAAAAATCCGTGGGAAACCAACAACCATTGCCAAAGTCATTACTTTTTTTTTGTTTAAGGCATTTTGCAATCGAAATATCCGAACATTTGGTGGTTCTGCTAATGAGAGGCAATTGGTGCCTCTAAGGACGTTCATGGGTAGCTGGATTCCAGGTTAGTTTAACACAGGGGTGGCCAACTCCAGTCCTCAAGGGCCACCAGCAGGTCATGTTTGCAGGATATCCCTGCTTCAGCCGTCTTTGACTGAGCCACGGTGGTGCCGTCTTTGACTGAGCCACGGATTGAGCCACCTGTGCTAAAGCAGGGATATCCAGTCAGTGGCCCTTGAGGAGTGGAGTTGGCCACCCCTGGTTTAGCCGTAACAGTGCCGGAGCCTCCAGTGCTAAATTGGTTAAAAACAAAAATCATCAGAGATTTGTAAACCTGTTTTAACCACTTCAGCGCCAGACTATCCCACAGTGCATGGCAGCCCCTCTGGTACTTACCAGTTGAATGTATGTATACCTCCTTCATCGCTTCCAGTATCAGTGGTAACCTCTTCCAGCAGCTCTGCTGCGTTTCCTCTAGTTCAGCTCTAGTTTCTCAGCAGCGTCCAGTTGACCAGTGAAGCAGCTCGTACTAATCCAAACTCCCGCATTGTCCATCCCAAACGGTTTCAGATGATGACCGTCAGGTCTGTAAGGTCGCAGAGCTGGGATATGTGTGGCTCACGTTTATTTTGTGGCACATGATATTTTCTAAATGAACAAGTCTAAATAACATCCCGACGCTGAGATCAAACTCTGATAGAGGGATCAAACCTGCAGCTTTGGTGTGCGGTATGATAGGGGATATTACGCACTGCTGCTTTAATCCTTAGATAAGATACCATATTGACATGTCACAGATTATCCTGTACATTGGATAGGGAATGAACCAATGTGTTGTAAGCACTTCCAGCAGCGAAGGTATAATAAGCATTGCTGGTGTATCATTAAAAGATAACAGACCACTTCCATGTATCCATTCCAATACTGTAAGCAGCCTGCTAGGGTGGACTGTACCTCCACTCCTTCCCTCTGCTCTCTCAATGTTATTCGCGCTGTTGATAAATCTTGTTTTTTCCCTCTGTGGCACTAGGTGACTACGCCCTTTCCCCTCTCATTTCAGCCCATCTCCCGCCCCTCTGTCCTTTCCATGATCACTCTTTGCTTCCATTACATTGTTTCGTTCGCTGTCTGCTTCTCATTAAAATAGCATTGCTGGCCCTCCATTGCTGGACAGCAAACAGAGCTGCATGGAGGGGAGGTGCTGACGATATCCTGCTCTTTGAAGTGGTATCTGTCTCTTCCTCATGATGTTTACCCTGTTCACCTTGGCTTAGTGGACAGGAGCAGTGAAGGTGAAGCATATTGGGGAGACTCCCTTGGGGGGGAGGGCTGCCTTTGCTGCGACTCAGGCGTTATTTCTAACGTCATGAAATGTAAATCCTCCATTGTTTGTCACTGATAACGGAAGGGGAGAGGCCCTCCTCCTTCCGCTCTCCCGGAACATAGATGTATTTGATTGGGATCTCACCTAGAAAAATGATCAGGAACATTATGACAGAGTTATGATATCCTGGGGACCGTGGACTTCCAGATCCCATGATGTAACACGTGGGTGGCCAACTCCAGTCCTCAAGAGCCACCAACTGTTCAGGTATTCAGGATATCCCTGCATCAGCACTGGTGGCTCAGTCAAAGACTGAGCCACTGATTGAGCCACCTGTGCTGAAGCAGGGACTGATTGAGCCACCTGTGCCGAAGCAGGGATATCCTAAAAACCTAACCGGTTGGTGGCCCTTGAGACCTGGAGTTGCCCATCCCATACGAAACATCATGCCCTTCCCACTGTCACACCGTGCCCCCATACACTTAACCTGGTGCATTGATACCTGTAGCGTGTCTGGATCAGTTTTTGCATTCACCAGTTGGATTTCTGTACCAATCCCCTGACATGGAAGGGGTTAACTCGAGGCCAGTCTCGGCAAGCAGAAAACACAGGGCCCGAGTATGGAATAGCAGTTGTCGAAACAACACAATCAGCCTCCTGTTGTGTTAAATAGCAGATGAGTGCCTGACACGTCTCTCCCTGATTCTGAACTTCTGAAGTTCACCTAAATTTGAATTGAAATGTAATGGATTTTATGCGTCCCGTGGCTTAATCATTTGGAAGTTGTATTTTTTAGCTCTGGTGCAGAGAACACAGAGCTAAAGTCCAAATCTCACCTGGCTTTAAAGAGACAAATTCAAAAGGCACTTATTAAAACAATATATACATATCTATATAGATATAGATATAGATATGTAGAGGTATCAGTACCGTGTTAGCCGAGCTTCAATAATCAAAAAATAAATAGATGATACCGTTCTGTGGCTAACGAAATGCTTTTATTTGTGCGAGCTTTCGAGATACACTGAAGAAGAGACCAGTGTAGCCGGAAGAAGAGATCAGTGTATCTCGAAAGCTCGCACAAATAAAAGCATTTCGTTAGCCACAGAACGGTATCATCTATTTATTTTTTGATTACATATATATATATATATATATATATATATATATTTATTTTAATGTGCAGCCCATGATTACTTTTATTGAAAATGAATTACCTAAGCTGCCGATCGATTAGTTCTCCTTTGGTCGATCAGCAAAGATCCTGCTTCACAGGGTTCACAAAATGGCTGCCTTTAAGTTTCAATCAAACTTTTAGTCAGTGTAACTCAGCAGCTACAATGTATCCTTATATTACAAGGTAACATTATCTATTCTTACAGTTTGCAGCTCAAATGCTGGGAATATTAGCAACAAATTATCACAAAGAGGAAAGTGTTGCAAAGATCTTGCTCTGCTGGGGAAGTATGCTAAAATCTGCTATAGAAATCAAAGGATGCTTAGCATATTAAAACCCAATAAAATGGCATTAAAAGTTGAATTTAAAAAATAAAAAATGTAGTAAGTATTATCTAATACTATAGGACTGATTTATTACAAAAATAACATACAATATTGCATGAATTGCTCCTTTAAGCACAGGAATACATCTAATAATTACCTTAGTCAATTTCCTTGTTCTGTAATGTGTTAGTACCTACAACATGATATACTGTAACATAAGGCAGTACTGGGTATGCAAAGTCAGGACATACTGGAAAACGAGAGGTAACTCTCAATGTAGTACTTCCTGGTAAAACATTTTATAAATAAATAAATAAGTAAACCTTCTTCTAATGGAAAACGTGAGACATGATTGGAGCCTTTACAACCCTCTCCCCACACATAGCAATAGATGCATACTGAGATTGGATGCTCTTAATATTATGGATGGCCAGGTCGGTGGGTTTACAATTCAAACATTGCAAATTCGAGGCTAAAACCCGGAGAACCTTCTAATTCAGTTTTGTTTTTGCTTATAAAATGGGCAACCACTTTTGCAAACTGAAAACTTGCGAACTTGCACAAAAGCTCGATTCACGCCCAAAAGTTTGGAAACAGATTTCTACTTCTTTTCATTTCCATTCCTAACTTTTTATTATTTTTTTACCAAATCTAAAACCAAAACACTACAATATTTTAGATAAAGGTAAAAGCCCCAACCTGATATATTATAGTTAGTGCTATTGATCTATGAAGGTCACAAGGTTCTACTCCAAGCTTTATTTTTTTCAATTATTTCTAACACGCTACTCACCAAGAACCTCAGCACTGGAGCGCGTGTAGGAACTTAGGGAAGACGCCCATCCCAGGCCTACGGGAATTCCTTACAGACACAGTCCCTGGCCCGTAGAGCTTACAATCTGGTGTCTGAGGCACAAGGCGAAAAAGTGACTTGCCCAAGGTCACAAGGTGGGGACACCGGGAATTGAACCAGGTTCCCCTGCTTCAAATTCAGTGTCTTCACTGAGCCGCTCCCTCTATGCGTTGTAAAGAGTAAGGCTGCGCTTATAGTGCCAGTGACAGCGACGCGACGTCGCTTCAACACAAATGCATTGCCACCGTCGCATGCGATCGCTGGAAGTCATATCAATTTGATTTTTCCAGCGACCACAGCCTGACGTCACATTCGCCACAGTCGCCGTCACTATAAGGGTAGCCTTAGGGCTATGTGCTATATAATATCTATATCAGTGGTTTCCAACCTTTTCTTGGTTAAGAAACCCTAAGTGAAATTTTGAGGAACCCCAACCCTCTCTCTAGTAGCGCATCTGAGATCAGATGCATTGTAAGGATCCCCAACCCTCTCTAATAGCGCGTCTGAGATCAGATGCATTGTAAGGATCCCCAACCCTCTCTAATAGCGTGCCTGAGATCAGATGCATTGTAAGGAACCCCAACCCGCGCGTCCGAGATCAGATACAATTCTTCTGTATTTTATACATTTTGCAAATGACCAGAAAATTGCAGGGAACCCTTTAGGGATGCCCGGGAACACCAAGGATACCTAGGAACCCAAGTTGAAAAAAAAAAAAAAATATATATATATATATATATATATATATATATATATATATATATATATATATATATATGAATCTATATAGTTTATGATTATATTTTTCGTTTTGAGAGGTATTTCTCAAAACTGTTGAACTTAAGTGTCTTTTAAGAGCTCTCTTGTGAAATTAATAAAACCTCATGGGACAGGACTGGAACAAAGAAGAAATCAGGCGGAATTTTTTGCGGAAAATCAGTGGATTTTTCATAATTGTTTGTAAGGGGGTAAAGCTGCTGACAGAAGCATCGTCAAAATCTGTTCCTAACCCTTTAGTTCCTGGAGGAATGTGATGCAGTGGAGTAGTTAGATCACATCTGGCACTAAAGAAGCCTTTGCCTAACCAAAGGGGCTCTCAATTCTACTGTTCAAGACCCCCTCAACAGGTCAGTTTTTCAGGATATACCTGCTTCAGCACAGGTGGCTCAATTAGATTGAGCCACCTGTGCTAAAGTAGGCTATTCGACTGAGCCTCTGATTGATCCACCTGTGCTGAAGCAGGGATATCCTTAAAAACTGACCTTAACCGCTGGCCTAACCAAAGGGGTAAATATGCCTTTACAGGCTTTATACTGTTAATAAAAAAAAACTGGGTAGACAAAGCTGGAAACCTGTTATCTTTAAAATTAAGTGTTTATTTGTACGTTTCTTTCACCATGCAAACGGGAACCAGGTTCACCTGCACAGAGTAAAGTCTTGATTCTGGTGTAAAAAGGATGATTATTATATAAGCGCAAAGGACCCAAGAGGACCCCAGAGGCTGCTAGTGTGCAGGTGTGTGACATGCAGAGAGTCGCCTGGAGAGGTATTAAGAAGATTGTTGCTGTTTTGAGTCCCATCCATATGCTGACCTATTGATAAGTCACTTAGGCATCTATTCCTACAATTTGCCATCTGCTTCTTGTTAGCAGTAAATGCAGAAGGTAGACACAGTGCATGTGCTGATTAAAACTACAGGAAAGTAGACTGCTAAAAACTTTGTGAAAAAAAGAAACAGAGGAAGAAATAAACAAAGCACCAATTCGGAAATATACTAAGTGGTCCCACTGCGCAACGGAAAGCAGCAGATTCTATTATTTGTAAAACTACATCAAACAGATCCTATCACTGATCTGAGCCGATCCTCTCACTGTGATCTCAGCAGGTCATCTCACTGGGAAGTCAGCCGGTCCGCTCACTGGAAACTCAGCTGATCCTCTCACTGGGTTCTCAGCCGATTCTCTCACTGGGATCTTGGCTGATCCTGTCACTGGATCTCGGCCGATCCTCTCACTGGGATCTCAGATGGTCCTCTCACTGTGATCTCAGTCGATCCTCTCACTGTGATTTTAGCCAGTCCTCTCACTGGGATCTCAGCCGGTCCTCTTACTGGGATCTCAGTCGATCCTCTCACTGTGATCTCAGCTGATCCTCTCACTGTGATCTCAGCAGGTCCTCTCACTGGGATCTCAGCTGATCCTCTCACTGGGATCTCAGCCGGTCCTTTCAGTAAGATCTCAGCCGGTACTCTCACTGGGATCTCAGCCGGTCCTCTCACTGGGATCTCAGCCGGTCCTCTCACTGGGATCTCAGCCAGTCCTCTCACTGAGATCACAACCGGTCCTCTCACTGGGATCTCAGCCGGTCCTCTCACTGGGATCTCAGCTGATCCTGGGATCTCAGCTGATCCTCTCACTGTGATCTTAGCTGGTCCTCTCACTGTGATCTCAGCAGGTCCTCTCACTGGGATCTTAGCCGGTCATCTCACTGGAATCTCAGCCGGTCCTCTCACTGGGATCTCAGCTGATCCTCTCACTGGGATCTCAGCCGGTCCTCTCACTGGGATCTCAGCTGATCCCCTCACTGTGATCTTAGCTGGTCCTCTCACTGGGATCTCAGCTGGTCCTCTCACTGGGATCTCAGCCGGTCATCTCACTGGAATCTCAGTCGATCCTCTGGAATCCTCCTGGTGTAAAAATCATTTCTATTTCTTAGTTGTAACAATATTTCTTAGTTGTGGGCCTCCACATTGTTATCTTAAATGTTTCTGGTGAGCCAGGTAATGTCGAGACGATGCTCTTGTGAAACACACAGGGCCCAGATCCACAAACCTCCGTTAGTCCGGGCCCAAACACGTCATGTTCTCAAATCAGTACCGGATGTTATGTTTCCTGAGGTCGGCGTCAATCCACCAAGCTAATTACATGCAAATAAAAGGTCTGTCACTGCTCTCATTAGCACAGGCGTAACATTGTGCTGAGTTAGCATCGCCTCGCGTTGGGAGAGAGAACTCTGGATACACGTTGTTAGAGGGAACACCTCTTGTTTATATCATTAGCACCAACTCCGTTACCGCTGAAAACAGCCCGTAACACTGTGCTAGAGAGCTTTCCCGGTACCTGTTAGCTGTTAACGATGTGTTAATGTAAGTTGACGCCTTGTTAAGTCAATAATGGAGCTTTTTGGATCTGTGCCACTGGGGCATATGCGTGAAAATAACACGCTGCGCAATTCAATAGAAACAGAATCTGCATCATATCAATCAAATGAATAAAATCCAACTGATATCAATGTATTTGTGTTTTGTTGCCCTTTGTTTTACCCCATAATTACTGAGCAAACAGGTTGCAGGCGCACAAACGTAATCAAAGATATTTAGGTGAGGGCTTATTTTTTTTGAGTGCATGCATTCTTTACCCCATAATTACACCTCTATATCCTTGATGTGTAGCCCCATGGACGCCCCAAGGTGCCGGCACCTCACCATGATGCAGCGCAGTGTGTTGGTCTTGAATACATGGGTTCAGTTCCTACCTGGGATAGAATGGTTTGAATGGGATTTATTTGTATTTGGTACCTCTGGTGCAGTTCTGTGGCCCATAATTGTTTCACGTTTACCTATCTCCATGTGCAATCTATTCTACAGAAGGGGGGTTCAACTCCAGTCCTCAAGACACCCCCCCCCCCCCCCCAACAGGTCAGGTTTTAAGGATATCTCAGCTTCAGCATAGGTGGCTGAAGCTTCAGCACTGATTGATCCACCTGTGCTGAAGCAGGGATATCCATAAAACCGGACCTGTTGGGGAGTCGTGAGGACTGGAGTTGAGCACCCTTGTTCTACAGCTCCGTTACAGGCAGTTGGATTCAGAAATATGGCGATAATGCATGTGAGCTATGGTGAGATATGGTGAGATATGGTGAGATATGCCATTCTGACCATCACTACACTGTGTGTATGTTCAGCGGTGCTACCACTGTGTAGTAAGTTAGTGCTATATAAATGCATCCATTCTGCTATGGTCATCCAGCAACACAATACATAAGTGGTTAAGTGAATGATCCTCTTCTAGCTAATGCTTTCATGTTTTACGAATAGGTTGTTTTCACCTCCTGAAAACAGTGACCTTTGCATCTTGCGGTCAGTAATGGACTAAATCATGAAAAATTGATGACCTGGTAGCCAGCTGCTAAAATGGAGCTATTTTAGGAAAGGTGCGTTCATGCATTCATTACCAATAGTATATTAAAGGGACATACAGTATCATCTGACCATCACAGGTTAAAGCAGCTTGACCAGCCGTTCCCACATTACAATAACTTCATCTCTCTTTGACCATCAACTAAATATATTACAATGGAAAGTGGGCGATTATTTTTTTATTTTGAAGTCATAGTGTTCTCTTACAGGGGAAAAAGGGGAGGAAATAAGGAAGCGCATATGTAGGGTACTAGGTACAACCGATTACTCTCATACACTAGTCTCTTCTTATGCTACAGGGGGTGAGAACTATTATATCTCTATCTGAACTGTAACTCACTGAAAATCCAGGGAATGCTGTGAAAGGCATCAGCTGATTTTGCAAGAAAATAACTACTTTTAGAAAAATTGTAAATATGAAGCAGCCCTACCAATTGTAATGGAAATGTGTCTGATTAGAGGTGACATGTAATGTAGGCTAGAACTTTAGGTCCCATGTTATACAGGGAAGATTATATATGGGACGGAATTAGATCCGCAGCGGATCGTCCGGTTCCTTTGGTCCGCGGATTTCAGCGGGTCGATCTGAAAAAAGGGCGATTCCGCGTTTTTGCGGATTTTTAAATTATTATTACCGATACACTCCACGTAACCCGCAGACGGATTTGTAGAATCCAACCTGCGGATTCAGCGATCCGGTGACAGATTGTTGAATCCGCGGGTTGTATCCAATGGCGGATTTTGAAGAATCCGTGCGGATTGAAACCGGCCAAATCCGTTTGGGGATTTTACACCGCGAAATGGATTTTGGGGGTAACATCAGCGAAAATCCAGGAAACAGATTTGAGCGGATTCGCCCCTCTCTGGGGAAGATACCTTCTGGTAGGTTCTGTTATTGTCACTTGTTTCAATAGTTCTCACTTATGTGGCTACTTGTGTTAGGGCTGTTCTATAGTGTGTGTGCTTCCTGCGCCATGCGTGCGCGTGGCATTTATAGTTGGCTGAGGTTAGTCAGCCATTCTATAATGGTGCCGCGCGCACGGCAGGGAGCGTGGAACCGGCCGGCAGGGGGGAAGATGAGGAAAATAATGAATTTGCGCCACTACCGCCACTGAAGTGTGTGTGTGTGTGTCTCAATAAGTGCATAGACAGAGGATGAGACACGCTCTCAATATCAAAGGTAATAGAGGTGGGGTACTTAGCCGCCGGTGCGCTGGTCCTGGGGAGCTCCTGTAGTCCCAAATGTTCCAGTACAAAGAAGAAGAAGCAGGCACACGGTCTTACTCAAAAGGAGGTTTAATATGCCATAAAGACCAACGTTTCGGCAGTCAAATACTGCCTTTCTCAAGGTGTAGGCTACCAAACACAAGAAAACAGTCACAATATATACCACCCCCCCTGATACTCACCCCTCCCCATTCTGCCACATAACCAGGATGTTGACGCCCACCTGATGACGTCAGAGCTACCATATGGCGCCCCCAAGTGACGTCAGACGTCTAGGTCTAAATCCCTGGCAATACCGCATAGAGCTGTCTTGGAGGACTGCAGCCACAGCCACACCTCTGCCCAGACTGAACACTCCCCCATGATAACGTCAGGGGGCGCCATATGGTAGCTCTGACGTCATCAGGTGGGCGTCAACATCCTGGTTATGTGGCAGAATGGGGAGGGGTGAGTATCAGGGGGGGTGGTATATATTGTGACTGTTTTCATGTGTTTCGTAGCCTTCACCTTGAGAAAGGCAGTATTTGACTGCCGAAACGTTGGACTTTATGGCATATTAAACCTCCTTTTGAGTAAGTGCCTGCTTCTTCTCGTTAAGTGCACAAATAAAAAAATTTATTAAACATGTTTTTTTCTTATAAAAATCTTATTTAAGTAATTATTCACTCACACAATCTATACACACACATATACACAAACACACACACACACACACACTACCTTTCCAGCATGTCGCTCCCGGCAGCACGGACTCTATACACACAACAAGTGTGCGTCACGTGCACGCGCACGGCCGCACACAGTATATTACGAGCCTAAACCTGGCTGCTTCATGCTGCTGGTAACCCAACTCCTTTAGAGCCCCGCAGCTAGACAGGGAATTGTTAAACAGATCATCCAAGGGTCTCTGTGAAATGATGGCTTGTGGAGGTTTTAATAAAGATAATCAAAGCGTTCTTGATGGTTCCAGTTTCACGGGAAATGTCACTAATTTAACTCATTGATCATTTCCAGGGCCGCCTTGCTACAGAGTCTCGCTTGGGGGGAGCTTTCCTTTCCAGAAACCATTCCCTGGAAGAAGAATTTGAGAGAGCAAAGGCTGCAGTTGAGGTACTTTCTTTTGCTGGGCATAGCTGGTTCATACATTACATTCAATGTTGACCCCTCTGGAAACTGGAGGCGTTAAGATAAAGATAAAGAAATTGATAACACATCAAACTTGTGCCATATACGGTACAACTAGATTACGTATCACTGACTGTTGCAAATTAGCCTAAAGCTGCCAATAGGGAAGAAAACCCACGACACATTAACTCAGTGACATGCAAATGACATTTAACATCAGTTTTTGAATATGTTACCAAAGAGCAAAACAAGAAAAAACACAAAAGCGCACCAAGATGAGAGATAGATATTGTATTAGCAACAAATAATAAAATTAGTAACTTACATATAAAATTTCTTTAATAATCCCCGATTCTGGTGTCTATCACAGGAGTAGGGCATCACATAGGAAGTATGAAGGGTAATCTCAGTTCTGAGAGATCAGACCCGCGCGCTGGGGCTGTCTCTGTTCACTCTCCTGTCCTCCACGTGTGGTAGCGTGGTGCGGAGTGTAGCGCGCATGTGCAGGAACCGGGGCCTTCAATAGGTGTCCTTAGGATGCCTGTCCGTTTTTGATAGCATAGAAACGATCGGAAATAAGCAGGAACGGTACACTTGAGTGTGTACTGGTGGTGGGTAGTAAAACCGCCAGCCACAAAAGTCGCGACGCGTTTCGTTTAACAAAGTAAACTTCTTCAGAGCGCGGACTGAACTTTTCATGTTACCAAAGAGCCCTGAAACAACGTTCATAAAATGTACAATATATGATGTACACTGACTCACGGGCCTTAGGACAGGAATCCTATTGGTTTGCATAGCGCTGACACTATACACATTAGTGTACATAGAATTGTTGCAGGCACAATCAGACCCTGCCCCGAACAGCTTACAATCTAATGTTCGGACACAAGGCGATAAAGCGACTTGCCCGGTGTCGCTGGGATTGGTACGAATGCTGCAGTATCTGCGTTTCAATGGTTTGAGCTCCATAATAAGGCTTTTCTTTGAAGATTCACAATGAATTATTTCGAATGAATATATCTGCCAAATTAAGGATTTTAAAGTAAAGTGTGTGATAAGAACGGGATTTTATGAAGGAAACCTATTTTGGAACAGTCTCCATGGGACTCGGATGGTATCACAGAACAGTCACACACACTTCTGCTATCGTGTCATGTTTCTGCGTTTCAGTTCCCAGCCCAAGCAGAATATGATCGCTTTGAGGGCCAATTATGAAGTGTCCGCACTGGCTGCCTGAGCTATAATAACGTGGAATATTCTTTGTTTAATCCCATTTCATTGCAATTAATAACTTCTCAGAACACATCCTGTCTTCCTTATCAAACATGGCAAAAGGTTAATAGAGGGCGTGTTACATGCTGTACTATTATCCAGTTGTCAAGTAAAGGCAGAGTTTCTCTTCTCTACTCTCCCATGGATTTAACGCCTTCATTACTTAAGTAAATGCCATGGTCATTGCTTTTGGTAACATCATACCTAAATCTCCTCTCCTATGAGAGACGCCAGCACTATAGAGCACCATCTTTAAAGCTACCCATGGAATTGCCTCTCCTTACCCCAGAACTGCCTGATCAGTAATACCCCCTCCCACCCAACCCCTCCCCACCGCCTTAGATCTGTCATCAGCCCTCAACTTATTGAGCCTCGGTTTAAGGTCAGTAAAGCCGGAGGGAGAGCTTTTTCAAGGACCACCCCAAGACTGTAGAATAAGCTCCCTGCAGCTCTGAGAAATCAGGACACTTTGCTTCCATTCAGAAAGGAATTAAAAACCTTCCTTTTCAATGAAAGCCTGGCACACAGGCCCTAATACCCTGGTGGCCAGCTTTCCTGCTCCCAAATAAATCTTTGCTGAAGGCTCTAAAATTCCTAGAAGTACTTTATATCAATTAGGAAACTATAGCTCAAGAATAAATGTAGGGAAAGAGCGGACTGTGTGAGACTAAACTTTACTTACAACGGCCTTTTGCTTTATCAAGACTGATATTAGTTTTAACTTCAGTATTATTCAGACCTGCTACTTCGGGTTGTAAATGACTTGATCGGCAGACAGAGAGATACCACTTTTCATCTGCTCGCAAGTAGAGATGGACAAGTATTTGGCCAAAGTTCGAATTCGCTGTGAAAATGAAGTTCAAGGGGGCAAAAAGGAAGTTGCTGATGTTTGAGAGAGAAAAAAAAACATTTGTGTCCTTTTAAAAAAAAAACGTCAAAATGTTAGAAAAATAAAATTTCTATTAAAAAAAAATTTTTTTCTGAAAATTCAGAAAAAAACCACAAACTGATTCCGGTAAATTGGCCCAAATCTCTTCCCACACACCCTCCACAAATACTTCACATCTAAATGTTATACTGACTTCTACTAGGCAGACCAGAATTGTTTCTAAAGTGAAATGAAAAGCCAGAAGATAAATTGATGACCATGAGTAGAAGCCCAACCAAACAACAGGAACAGCGTGTATAAAAAAAGGCTTCTTAGAGTATTCTTGAACTAATTTGTCACATTTGTTACTGTGTATATTTAGTGAAGGTTATAACAGTGTTGCAACAATGTATTTCTGCAAAATTGAAAAGAATCTCCTTCAGATTCTCCACTGTGTCACGTCACACCCTTTCATCATTTACAGGCAATGGTAACATATTTTCCAGGACATTAAACGTTATAAACAGATAGGATAAACCTTAGCTATTTTCCTTCAGTTCATAACGTCAGCATTTTGGACTTGGAAATGTGAGATCATGTTTCTGGTCCGAGTGAGAAATGATTGCTACTCATTACAGGAAGTATTACATCGCTGTCATCTAAAAATATTAGTTGTGAAAAAGATATTGTGCTTGGGGAGATATCATCTTTTGGGCTAATGAAAAATGTTTTTCTTCATCAATATTAACCAGTGGAGTGTCTAATGGAACATGAAGAATTAATTAAGCATCTGCATTGTCTTTCAAGGAGAAACTGGCTGTAGGACTACACTATTTTGTAGACAACCTACTGAATGAGTACATCCATAATTAATGTAATGGTGTCTACACTTAAGATATTATCTAAGTGCTGTACGATAACAACGGTTACAGATTGTCATTAACTGCGTGTCAAAAATTCAGAAAATTCACCAAATTGTGAGAATGTAAGAGTTACCGTCCAAAATGGGAAAGGGTCAATTGTTGAATTGTTCTCACTATCTATACAGGGCTGGAATATAGAAAAATATATTTTCACCATCAAAATGCACTCTCTCTGATATAGTCATAGGAAATAGTGGAAGGCATTCACTGCTTTCTAATTAGGAAATTGTGTATGCCAACAGAGAAATGTAACTCAGACCAGGGGCGGCCAACTCCAGTTCTCAAGGTCCCCCAACAGGCCACGTATTAGGCATTTCCCTGCTTCAGCAGAGATGGCTCAATCAGTGGCTCAGTCAAAGATTGAGCCACTGATTGAGCCATCTGTGCCCAAGCAGGGATATCATGAAAACCTGACCTGTTGGTGGCCCTTGAGGACTGGAGTTGTCCACCCCTGTCCTAGACCATGTTGATTTATATGTTGATTTACATAGCTATTGCTGAGGAACCTCTAGGAAAAAAAACTGAGCCCTAACTAATAGTTATGCTAACGGCTTAGGATTTGGGAAGCATGGAATGACGCCTATTTGTATTGGAATGCTGCTGGGCAAACATCTGGACCCACAGGAAATTCTACAAACCTAAAATGAGCTTAAGACTTAATTATCTCTTTCCTAGTCAGACACTGAATTTTGGGATAAGATGCAAGCCGAGTGGGAAGAAATGGCGAGAAGGAACTGGATATCAGACAATACAGACCCCACAAGTCAGGCTGGATCCTCGTCGAAAGAAACGGTAAATACATGAGCAGTCAAACAACCTCAGTGTGGAACCCGTTGCACGGGCAGTTCCGTCACTTCTGGCCACTGCATTTTCACCTTATTTGACAGCTGACAGGTTCTCAGTGTTGTCAGTAAACGTAGATTGTAAGCTCTTTGGGGCAGAGTCTCTCTGTGCTTTATATTGTCATTTACCTGTTATACTTATTCCCATTGTTTGTCATTGATTTACTTTGTAATGTTGGCGCTAAAAATTATACATACTTGTCACAATCACGGTTGACCAGACTACCAGGGATTGTAGAATCACCAGGCAGAACACAAGGGTTTAATCAACCAGAGTTTATTTAGTTGAATCACACAGTACAGAACAGCACAACAATACATTACCAGCACACAGGGTTAACTGGGAACACCTTATCTGGCTCGGTGGAAGGTGCTGCCATAGCGAGCTTGGCTTCTGGAGTCTTCTGTGTCTTACAAATGCGTTGGACAAAGAATGTAACTAAGTGACCGTCACTTATAAGAGAAGAACAGATAAGTATTTAACTATATGATTTATCATGTGGACTGTAGCATTGGAGGTCTCTCTGTCTTCTGTTTATACATTGTCACATACCCAGTAGAACTCCTTGTTGACATATATATGGTGAGGTGGTTTTGGGATTCGAGCTTACAGGGGCTTTGTGTGTCTTCTGAGTACCAGAACCAAAAAGTGACTCCGGAAACACGTGAGGGAACACAGCCTTGAAAAAGGACTCGCATAGGCTTGCACCAAGACCGCCACACAGGCATTAGACTCCGGGTACCCAATGGTGGGATTCTGCCAGTTTGCACCGGTTCGTGCGAACCTGTTACTAAAATTTCACAAGTTTGCCGAACCGGTGCTTAATTTGCTTAGTTCTCTTACCTTCATTCACCTGTCCGGGCGGCGGGCGCCATCTGACAGCATCTCCCCGCATCTATTTCCCTGCAAATACTCTCAATATAGGCGCGCGGCGTCAAATGGTGCCGCGTTGCCATGCCAATGCCACATGACGTAACCGCATCATGTGACTTCTGTTGCTATGGCAACGAGACGCTACGTGACGTTACGCAGTGTCGTGTTGTCATGGCAATGCGGTGCCGTGTGACACCGCGTGGCCATTTTGAGAAGGGAAATAGATGCCGGGAGATGCTGTTAGACTCCGCCCGCCGCCCGGGTAAGAACCGGTTGTTTTATCCCACCACTGCAGGTACCACCCTGGTAATGCACCGTTTTTACCAATACTAGCCGGGACAAGGACACGCAGCCTTTAGAAAGGCTATCAGGTCCAGTATAACTAACTGAGGGTGGGGAGAAGAAGGCAGTAGTTATACCCCTGTCCCAATCATGGCGACGCCAATCAGTTGAAGGGAGAACAATAGTCCTGGTCGCTGCACATGGCCCAAGCCCAGTTGTTGAGATTACTGGGGTTGGGAGCCAGGACGTCCAAGATGACATGCCCAAATATGGTCATCCCTATCAGCATAGTCCTCCGGATGTAGACAGGTTCAGAAGAATGCCCATATATGGACTTTCCCTTCTCCAGGCATACAATGCCTTATACAGCCCGCAGGGTTTACAGCTCTTATGCAGAGCAAGTCTAGAATTAACCATTAGCATCATGAGAGACTGGACAGGAGCACTGTTTTCACAGAGGTGCAACAAAGTGTAAATTGGAATAAAAGAGAAAAAGCTGGGTGCCTAACATTAATCTTATATATACTGAAATGTTCCAGCACTCCCTGACTATTGGAAAAAATGTCAAAACCGGAGTATGCCAAAACATGAATTTAATGAAGATAGCAAAATATACAATAAACCTGGAATAACGTCACGTTGGCAGGAAATACACAAAAATGGACCCTAGAGATAGTGATGTGGGGACAAATATACAAGGGAAGGGATACCACAATAGGAGAGGAAGAGGGATCGACAAAAAAATGTTGGGGGTGGGTGTATGTAGTGGGTGGGTAAACAGGGGGGCAACGTTTCGGGGTGAGAACCCTTTCCTCAGGCCCGTTCCCTGAAGTCCAAAGGGACAAAATGTAGTTCCCTAAACCCTTATAACCCTATTATATAGACCACAATCAAACACAAAATGCAATAACTTTAATCAGAAAAACGTACACTGAGTCCAGATCCTAGTAAGAGAATGAAATTCTCAATGGATACAAAATCCAGCCGTAAAGTCCTTGGTCTGGGTCTGGATAATCCTCTCTCTCTCTCTCTCCTGCTGTGTAGGTAAAGCTGCAGGATCTGGACTCAGCGAACCTTTTTCTGGTTATAGTTACTGCATTTTATGTTTGATTGTGGTCTATATATAGTGGGGTTATAAGGGTTTAAGGAAGTACCTTTTGTCCCTTTGGACTTCAGGGAACGGGCCTGAGGAAGGGGTTCTCACCCCAAAATGTTGCCCCCCTTTTTTGTTGATCCTCCTCCTCTCCTATTATGGTATCCCTTCCCTTGTATATTTGACCCCAGATCACTATCCCTAGGGTCCATGTTTGTGTATTTCCTTCCAACATGACATTATTCCAGGTTTGTTGTATATTTTGCTATCTTCATTAAATTCATATTTTGCCATACTCCAATAGTCAGTGAGTGCTGGAACATTTCAGTATATTTATCGTATTGGGAGGAACTGGGGTCCTCTCGCTGTTCCTTATTGCACCCTGCAAATAACATTATATTCAACTTGCTTCAGTGTGCTGTCTATCATCTATTTTTTGTAACATTAAACTTATGTTCTCCTGATGAGAATAGAGAACAGGGCAGCGCTTCCTATACTTTTAAAGAAGTCTTGCTGCCTATTTTGTCACAATACTAAACAAGAACCTCTAACTGACTCCCTTTGTACACCCCTAAAAAATGTCAACATACACAGTGTGCTCGCATTCCTCCACGTTCTGGCTGGGATTATATGGGTGCCTGCAAATTAAGGAAAGTACAGAACACATCACTGCCTTGGTAGAACTAGAGAGAGAATGAGGCCACATCCACAAAGCTATTTTAGTGACTAAACTTCACGTTAGCCTACTAAGCTACGTTAAACCTTAACGCATATCTTCAAAGGCTAATAATATAACGTTAACTCGTGTTTTTCTCCCACAAAGAGAATTGCATTAACTATAATGGAAATTAGTGACCATGAGATACAAAAGAGGCGTTCCCCCGAACATCAAATATCCACTAAAGTGCATTAAGTTTACCGCAGGGGCTTAATGTTATGTGATATAGGTCATGCCTAAACATGGTATTAGTTCACCAACTGTAGACCCCTTTTTTTAGGGTCTGGATGGGAGTAAGGCAAAGACGTACCTAACGTCACATTATTGGTTGATAACACAATGTTGCACTTCAAAAGCAAAAGGGATACATTGTGAGTGATCATTTGCATGTCATTACCCAGAATCCTTGGCTGCAGCGGAAGCATTGATTATGAAGAGATAATGGGGAAAGACAGGGCTGCAGACTTGTGACAGCTTTATTTGCTGTACACTGTACGGTGGAGAGTTTTTCTCACCTTTTTTTTACTCACCATAAGCTATTTTGTGTTTGATGTAGCAACTTCCAGCTCCACATTGCATAGCTATTAACTAACTTCATTCTGATGAAACCAAAACGGTTGAAACAGATGTCTGTGATTAGGGTTACTGGCTCTGCACTTCTTTAACCCAGGCTGTGCTGAAAAGCCGTGCAATGCGGCAGGCATAAGTTTATAGGGGTCCATGCTAAAATGGACAAGAAGCAAAAAGGGGCATACTTTGAGGTCTCATTTGCATGTCATTACCCAGAATCCCTGGCTGCAGTGGAAGCATTTTAAGGTAGGAGATAATGGGGAAAGGCAGGGTTGCAGACCTGTCTGAGAATGGCTGTCTGGGAATTTTGTGGGGCCTCTTACAATGTCCGGGGCGGCATCTCCTATTCAAACGACACAGCGTCATGTGATGTCGCGATGCCACGTGGTGTCATGTTGTCATAGCAACACGGCATCACATTGGCATGACGACGCACCGCCATGGGACGTCACAGCACCATAACAATGAAACGCCACAGGAGGAGATGCCGCCGGACAAAGGTAAGAAACACTTACAGAGGCCTCGCGCTCTCCCGCGGCAATCAGTGGAATTGTTGCGAGGAAGAGCGCGAGGCTTGGTGCAGGGGCACCGATGGAAACGCCACCACGTCGACCCTGCGTCTGCGACATGTGAATGTGCGCACAAGGTATTTTTATTTGCTGGAATTACAACTGAAGTCTGGAGAATCCTCACACAGATCAACCATGAAACAAACCCCACAATGCAGCATTGATTTGATATACCTCAAAAACTATATTGGATAGATTTGTTTTATGGGTTTAATAGTACTATTTTGTCAAAAACAACATTATTATTTTTTATTATAAATGAAGTACTTAAGAGTTTTACAATGAAACATACAAACACAGAAAAATGTGACAACACCTGTGCAATCATTTCCTCGTTTCCTGCTTCAGGGCTATTATTTTCACACGGAGAACCCTTTCAGAGACTGCGCTGGGGCTTTCGAAGAGGCGAAGAAAAAATTAAAAGAAGGAAATTTGCCTGTAACTATATTGTACCTGGAGGCGGCCATTTTACAGGATCCCAGCGATGCGGAGGTAATTTACTTCAATGTGTTTTTCCCAAATACCGATGTATTCCAACACACAAACCCACGGCACGCCTTGCGTTCCGCCAATGTACCCACCGCACAGCCTGCGTTCCGCCAATGTACCCACGGCACGCCTTGCGTTCCGCCAATGTACCCACCGCACAGCCTGCGTTCCGCCAATGTGGAAACGTCTTTTATAAATGAAAGGTGATGCGAGAGGTCTGGGGCTTTCTTCAGGGAAAGGATAGACTGTTATTAAGACAAAAAGAACAAATAGGGAAGCTCAGTGAGACGGCTGAACAGGATTAAGGGATAAAAGCCAATTAGTGAATTGATGTCTTAGAAATCACCCTTACTAATCCAAGGCATGATCATTTTAGGGGGGAGAGTCGTTTATATTGGGAGATGGTTAGGGGACGCGGGAGAGAAGACGTGTGCAGAATGCCACGCATGATACGTTTAAGCAAGAAAGTCACAAAGTGCTGATTTCAGCCGTCACAAAGATAATCCTGAGAGTAATGAGTATAATGTGTGCAGCACAAAGTGTGACTATATCTGTATTAACCTGCAATTTTTGTTTCCTTTTGTCATTTATACAATGATGTCTCAGGCCTGGCAGTATCTCGGTATAACACAAGCAGAGAATGAGAATGAACAGGCAGCAATTGTGTCTCTGCAGAGGTAAAATCAGCACGTATACAATGTACAGTATGGCATTATTTCCTACTAGTTTCTGTTTTAGCAACATGTGAATGCAAATCCTTAAAGTCTTCATTTGCCCCTCTCCCCCCCCCCCCCCCCCATTATCTCATAGTATACACTGCTTCCACTGCAGCCAGGGATTCTGGGTAATAACATGCAAATGAGCACACAGTGTGTCACCTTTTGCGTCTTGTCCATTTTAACATGGACAACCCTTATAAGCTTATGCCTGCCGCATTACACAGCCTTTCAGCACAGCCTGGTTTAGTGAAGAGCAGAGCCAGTCCCCTACTCACAGACAGCTTTTTCAACCTTTTGGGTCTCATCCGTGTGAGGCCGGTTATACCGGCTTTGCAATGGGAAGCTGGAATACAGTAGGTTTCAACCTGTGCTTTTTATTAAATGCGTCATCTTTTTACCACTGGGTGATACCGTATTAACCCATTAGGTGCTGGAGTGGCCAACGTCTTCAAAATAGGATTATTTAAGCAATCTAGGAGCAGTATCAGTGTATTAGTTACATTGATGGGGGATAGTATTGAAAAATATCTAAATGGCAGTTCTACCTTTTAGACGCAAGAAGTGCTGAATTTTGCAGAGAGGTTGTAGCTCTCTATCACTGCTGTTACTTGACAATATGTTGCAGGCACCTCGGTCTGTAAGGGGCTAAGGGAAGGGTTCTCAAGACCCCCCAACAGGTCAGGTTTTGAGGATATCCCAGCTTCAGCACAGGTGGCTCAATCAGTCTTCGACTGTGCCACTGATTGAGCCACTTGGGCTGAAGCAGGGATATCCTCAAAACCTGACCTGTTGGGGGTTCTTGAGGACTGGAGTTCAGAACCACAGGGTTAAGGTATCAAATTAATTGTATAATATCAAATTGTTACAATAATATTCTTTCTTACAGGTGCTTACAGCTACAACCAAATAACTTGAAAGCCCTCACGGCCTTAGCTGTGAGCTTCACCAATATCGGACACCAGCAGGAGGCGTATGAAGCTTTGAAAACATGGATGAAGCAGAACCCCAGATATAAATACCTTGTGAAGAGCAAGTCGGGGTCCCCCACACTTCCCAGGAGGATGTCAAAGCCAATATCTGACAGGTGAAATTTTTTAGGGCTCTTCCAGTACAAAATATTGTGATATTGACATAACGCTGCAACTGAACCGGTATCTTAAGTACTAATTCAATCCATCAAAAAGTAACGGTAATGCACACCAACAATTATTAAATAACAGCAATAATATATTAGGAAGAGGGGGGCGGCCCGGCTTCATAGCGGTGAGATCGGTGGTATCGCACCTGGCCCCCGCACTTAAAGAGGCCCCGCGCTGTTACCCAACTTCCGTAATCACACTTTAAATGCTGGGGTGGTTAAATTAACCACCCCAACATTTAGACTGTGGTTACTGGAGTTGGGCTCGGGGCAGTGCGCTGAGCCTCGGTAAGTGCCGGCATCTCCTGCTACCCCATGAAGTCAGAATGACTGAGCCACTGATTGAGCCACCTGTGCTGGAGCAGGGATATCCTGAAAACCTGACCTGTTGGTGGCCCTTGAGGACTGGAGTTGCTCACCCCTGTGCTATTGTGTACCTTTTATGTACATCAGGAATCATTGTATTTGAGTCTTATTGAAGGTATGGCTCATTACTCCAGGCTTCCTCACCTTAATTACACAGGTCACCTCTCTGTCTTAATTTGTTAACATTGTTCATGTCTTCCAGCCTTTGCCAAATCTGTTTTCCAATCAACAAGACTTTTTTTTTGCTGTCAGTACCTCTCTTTGCTGGAGGTTCATCGTTCACACATCACTGTCTCCCTCTAGCCGAGAGGAGATTCAACTTTCCAATCATTGCTGCATTCCAATTTGTTACTGATGCCCATCACCTCATTGTGTCTGTTGCCACCATGTATCACGTTTTAGTTCAAATAAGTGATCCATCACAAAAAGCACCACTAAGAATAATATACTCCAGGGTCAATACAAATAGCAAATGCTCAGGCGGTCTCATTATAAACCACTGAAACACGGATTCGAGCTTGGAGATGCTATTGGTGACAAATGTGTTTTAATTTGCCGACCATTACAATCACACCAATAATGTCAAAGCATCCACTCTGCGAACCATTACAAAAAACTGGTAGCAGTCACCCCATGTCCTCAAGAAACTCTTATAAGACCATCTTTGGGATAACCATTTAATATTCATTTAATATTTAATCTAGTTGCACTCAATTGTTTGTTAATTTATTTGGATATTCCTAAAAGATTACATTTCAGCAAGTTTTTAGGATAGTACTCGAGGGCGCTTAGAATGGCCCAAGACCATGCAACATCACACGCTGCAACCTTGGCAAACACACATGTGAATATCCCACAGCCAGTCACAAGCATAGAATCATCCTCCTCCTCCTCTCCTTACTTCATGATTTCTTTTTTAAGTAAATACAGGCCTCCACCTAAGGGGGCATCGCAATAGTTTACAGTCAGTTTGAGAACTAATTAAATACAATTATTTTGTTAAATAACAGACAGACAATGGAAGTCAGAGATATAATAATAAATGGTTCCATTAAATAAACAAAGGTTATACACATTCCATTTTTCAGCTAATTCATGGACAGTCAGAGATATGATTATGGGCATAAGTAACATTTACAGGCAGGCTCAAACTTAGAAGAGTAGGATAGACCTTCAGTGTGTTAGAAGAAGCCCTGTTTCAGGGCTCTTACAGTCTATAGGCACGGTAAGCAGACATTGTGTACAGGGGATAAGAGGGTTAGGGGGTATCGGAAGCAATAGAGCAGCTGCCTGAGACGTGTGAATGTGCTCACAAGTGATTTTTTATTTCATAAATAAAATTCAAATTTTTAAAAGCACCCAAGGATGGAAAACATATGAACTCAAAAAATGATCATGCTCTTTGACACTAAAAAAACGAGGACTTAACACTGACCTGAGTTTTTTTTACATACTAACAGAATTGTATGTGGTTGTTCTCCCTGCCTCTCTGATAATCTAACCCTTTACCTGCACCCTCCTGCAGTCCCCCTTCTTACTGCTGATGGATGGTTCTACATGCACACCACATTTCTCATTATTCCTTCCATCCATTTATCGCCCTGTCTGTTTAGTTTACCATTTACTCTGCCAGTCCTTCTGAGATCTCTCAGAAGCTTGTCCTAAAATATCAATCGTTCGTCCAAATGAAAAAAAAAAAGGTATCGCCCAATACGGAAGAACTCATTACTTTTGCTCTATTGCAACTGGTAACAGTAAAATATAAGTACAGGCGGTCCTCGCTTATCCGTCCTGCAAACCGCCTTCGGTTAACGGACCGTCGGATTGCAGGTCCAATGTTAATCGGCGGCGGTGACCATTGGATAAGCGGGTCTGGCGCCGGATAACGCATCTGACGGATAGCAGGACGTCGGATACCGAGGACTCCCTGTATTATGCCAAACTAAATACTGAAAATAAAGCACTCTCCTAACCTTTCACATATTGGGTAAGATACATATTGTAAAACCTACTACACATTCAGTGGCCATTAAATGCGCAGCAATGTGTGATTTCTTGACTACTCGTTGTCCTGTTTGTTCTTGAATCACTCGTTACTTAGTACCATTCTATTAAACCTCCTGGTGACCCAGAGATCCTTATGTCTCCAGTGCTACCTTGGAAGAGGTGAAGGATTTGTACCTGGAGGCAGCTCACCAGAACAGTGAGCTGATAGATCCTGACTTGCAGACCGGACTCGGAGTCTTATTCAACCTCAGCGGAGAGTTTGATAGAGCTGTGGATGCTTTCAACTCTGCCTTACTGGTCCGACCAGAGGTAAATGACTAACCCTACAGCATAGCTGGTATTTGTAAGTCCTTTTCCATGCTGCTAATAGCAAAGCAGTTCATGTCCTTGGGGAGTTCATGAAGACATTTCTCACTTTTCCTTTAGTGATGGAGAACTCTGCAATGAGTTGGTCAGTATGTATCATGTATGGAGCAAGTGGTATTAGACTCACATCGCTCCTCCCCTTTGTATTTATGGCATGTTTGAGGTATAGAGCCAATTCATGTTTTCACTATGCGTGAATTTGTGGGAAGGTCGGTTTCAATCCCTCTTTGCCCAGTTACTAATGGGGGTTTACGGTGGGGAGAGAAATGGAGGGGTCCTTAACGTGAGCCCTTAAAACCCTCTGTTATTTAAACCACGAACAGGCAGATTATGACTTTAACATTAACAGTACTTTTTTGAAACTCAAGTTTTATTGAAGCTTTTCAAGGGAGGGGAGGGAGGGGATAAATATAAAGGGGGGGGGGTACAGAAAATAAAACAGGAGAGGGGGAGGGTACAGTTCCAGATACATTCTTACAGAGCAAAACACCTCATCACAAATATTCACATGACAAAGAGAGACAACAGTGCAGTCTGGTGAGAGTACAATTGACAACCATGAGTTTAGTTAGCACGTCTCAGCCCTTTCCAACTTCATATCCCTGGGCAGCGCCCCAGAGAATCTAGAACTAGAGGGCATATTTGACCCAAGATTTGTGGAAGAAAAAATAGAATAGAACACCTCTGGAATGCCCTTCCCCTCAGTATCCGACTAGCACCCTCTCTATCCACCTTTAAGACCCACCTTAAGACACATTTGCTTAAAGAAGCATATGAGTAGCACCGTAGATATTACTAGACACATGATACATAAAGCTTGGGCCCCTGCAGATGCACTTACCAGAACTCCCTCCTACTGTCCCTGTACGTTCTCCCTACCTACCAATTAGACTGTAAGCTCTTCGGAGCAGGGACTCCTCTTCCTTAATGTTACTTTTATGTCTGAAGCACTTATTCCCATGATCTGTTTTTTATATTATCTGTTATTTATATGATTACCACATGTATTACTACTGTGAAGCGCTATGTACATTCATGGTGCTATATAAATAAAGACATACAATACAATACAATAGGGGACTACGCTGGCCTACAGCAGAATTGAGTGAGAGTTTACTCCTGGATGGCCCACACACAGAATCCAAGGTAGCCAGACCTGAAAATCTGAACAGGTGTCGTTATTAAGACTGACCAACATTTCCATCCAGTAGACTTGTCAAACTTTATTTGTTTAGCAGAAAAAACCAGGGGCCTAGAGGGAGATCCAGCCCAAAGAATCGTTGGGCCCATAATTTGATTTTAGCCCAATAAACTGATACCAGTGGGCATCCCCACCACATGTGCAGGAATGTGGCCTGTTCCCCACATCCCTTCGGGTGTGTTGATGGGTATCCTGGGATGAACTTGGCAAGCCTCATGGGGGTCAAGTACCACCTCATCAGAACCTTGTAGGCATTTTGTCTGATAGTGACACACATGGAGGATCTTTCCACTGCTAGGAATACTGTAGTAACACAAACCAGTGGCAATAGTCAAAAAGACCCAGGTACACCCAGGCACGTGCTGGATACATGCCTTAAACTTGCCTTAAACTGACCCATCAGATTAACAGCGGGGGTCCCTGGCAAATGGGACTGCCAGGGACTGCCAGGGACCCCTGCTGTGTTAATCCTATGGGTCATTAGTCAATGCAGAAATGCCTTAAACTTGCCTTAAACTAGCCAGGTTACACCCAGCACATACCCAGAATGTAACCGGGCTAGCTTTAGAATACTCGTGGTCTCGTCTGTATATCATCCTAGTCCTCCACATCTAATTACTCCCCCAGGTCCTGTTCCCACTGGGACATATATTTCAATTTTTGGTGTGTCTGGGGAGGGGGGCTCATAAAGCAACCATAAAGGTATGATATGTCCTGACATATCTTTGTCCCCTAGGCAGGGGTTCTCAAATCATGTAAGAGAGCCAGGGGGCTGGGTTTTATTATAAAAAGCCTTTAGTTGAAGATACTGAAAGAAATGGTTATTCAGGACAGCTTTTTCTTTGTTAAAATATTCGAAGGGCTTGGGAGATCTGTCTGGACCCACGTCCCTTAGACTCATAACACCTGCCACTCTCCAGCTCTCAAACCCGTTACGACCCAATCCTAGGCCAAAATCTGGGTTATCATAAAGTGGAGTTGTGAGGGATCTACGTGTTGTGAGAAGATATCTAACAAAGTTTGAGAGAGTGGGCTATAATTTGACTGGATTGGATGATATCGGGTCTCTTCCTCACAGGGGCCACAACAGATTACTTAGCTCAACAGGGGTGACCCGGTCAGATTCTAACCCTACCCAACGTCTGTGGGCTGGATTAGAGTGAACAGTAACAGTACTTTTATCGGCAGGACTATTCATTATGGAACCGCCTTGGTGCAACGCTGGCAAACGGAGATCGAAGTGAAGAAGCTGTGGAAGCCTATTCAAAAGCATTGGAAATACAGCCTGGTTTCATCAGGTCCAGATACAATTTGGGAATAAGTTGCATCAACCTCGGAGCTCATAGGTCAGTAACACTGAAAAACGGGGGACAAAAATAATCTGTGAAACGTTTAAGAATGGATTCCCCCGCAATGGCACAGCTCTTATTTCTATTGTTGATTTGTAATATTTCAATTTGGTAAACAATTAGCGTCTTGAGCACATTACAATATGGAAAATTGCTTTAGAGCTAACAGCATCCATAGAAGTATTACAGATATACATGGAAGCAATCACTAAAAGGTGTCACAGTATTACAATCTAAGGCAGTGTTTCACTACCTTGTCACCCAGGGGTGCCTCAGAGGACCTTGCCAAAGATGCCTTGGGGAAAAAAAAGAATGACATGGGCTTTTAGTGAAATGCTGCAATGTGTTCTGAATTTATTGATAACAGAAGATTTGTCATTACATTTAAAATAACGGAAATCCTGCATTTTACAATTACATTAACAACCAGCCATCCCGGGAACACTGTCATTGTAAGTGTGAAATTATATTGTCATTAAATACTTCTTTTCAGTTTCTACCCAGTTTAATTGAAACTTAAGTAAATGTGAAAATTGATGAGGTGCCCCAAAAAATTGGATTATCCCAATTGGGATGCCCAGTGGGCGGGTGGGAAGGGGGGTTGGAGAAAGGTTGAGAAATACTGATCTAAGCAGATAGAGATTGAGGAGAATAAGGGATTTTGCCCTTGAGGTGGAGAGTGGCATTCTCTGAGGAATCGTTACAAATAACTTCTTCGGTGGTGTGGAAAAATACATTAAATAAAGTCTAAGATAAAGATAGACCCATGATACACTTGCTTTAGGAAATAAGAAATAAAAGATAGAAACAAAATATGGTCTAAGATTTTACAGTAAGAAGGAAGATTAGACACATTTGTGAGGCAACTGTTATAATGTGTCCACTCCCAATTAAGCGATTACTATACCAAGACAAATTTCCCTAGCCAATTCCAATCTGGCTTTCACCCCAAACACTCCACGATAACTACCCTGCTAAAAGTTTGCAATGAGATCCAGTGTGGAATGGAACGGGGACAACTCACTGGTGCAATATTCCTAGATTTTGCAAAGGCTTTTGATACTGTTGATCATGTTATCGTGCTAAACAAACTCCAGTGCTCTGGAATAGGAAAGCATGCTTTAACCTGGTTTCATTCCTACCTATCAGATAGATCCCAATGTCCCTATCTCGAGGACTAACTCCAGCCCCTTGGATATCACCTGGCGTGTCCCGCAAGGCACTGTTCTGGGGCCCCTACTCTTCTCAGTGTTCATTAATGATCTTCCTACAGCTTTTAAGGTAGCGTGGATGACACAATCTTATATGCAACCAGCCCTAACCTCTCTTATCTTGGACACATACTTCAATCTAACTTTTTGAGACTTGAAAATTGGATTTCTCAAAACAAACTGTTTCTAAACACTGACAAGACTGTAACAATGTTATTTGAGACCAAGGCAACATTTCTAAAGCTTCCAATGAAGGAGCTACAGATCAGAACCAACTCTAATACTGTTCTAGCCCCTGTTACTAGTTTAAATATTTGGGAATATGGTTTGACTCCCATTTAACATTTGGGTTGCACATTGATACCCTGACATCCAAAATCTATGCCAAACTAGGTGTTCTATATAGGAACAAATCCTCTTTAAGTCTGCTGGTCAGAAAGCGCATCTCACAGGAGATGCTGATGCCAGTTATAGACTAGGGGGACATAGTATTTGGCACGGCACCCCAAACTCACCTTGGCAAACTTGATACCCTCTACAACTCAATATGCCGATTTGTCCTCCAATGCAATTACAACTGCGAAGTGCTCAACTAGTTTGGTCATCACTTGAGTCTAGGCGCAAAGTTCATCTCTCCTGTCTTGCCTTCTAAAAATACTTTCTCGGCAAGCTACCTGCCTATCTGAAAAGCTCCTCACCCCTACCACATGCAGCACTTATCATCTGAGATCTGACTCCAAAAGACTGTTCATGGTCCCAAGGTTCAACAATGTTTCCAGCCGCTTCTCCTCTTACCGTGCACCCCACAACTGGAAAAGTCTACCGGAGACTCTCACTTTTGCCACCAGTCTAAGTGCTTTCGAAACTAAAGCTGTCTCACATTTTAATCTGGTCTGTAACTGTTATATATATGCCTATAATATATATTATCTTTAACTGTGCATACAATGTCTTGTATATAATGTACTGTATAGCCCATTTCACTCATTGTAACTATGTATTTGTAACCATGTATTTGTCATTATAACTCTGTGCCCAGGACATACTTGAAAACGAGCGGTAACTCTCAATGTATTACTTCCTGGTAAAACATTTTTTTATATATATATCTATATATATATATAGTCTATATATAGATATATATATATAGACCATATGATACCAGTTGCAACACGACATCAAGGGACAGCACGCAGGTAAGTAAATCATAAATTTTCTATATTTGATAGAGAAAATGTATGATTTACTTACCTGCGTGCTGTCCCTTGATGTTGCGTTGCAACCGGTATCGCATGGTCTGTTATTGCTTTATGGGATAAGCACCAAAACTTATTTACTTGCATATGGTGTGCCGGCTGTGCATTGGATTCTATATATATATATATATATATATATATATATATATATATATATATATATATATATATATATATATATATATATATATATATATATATATATATATATATATATATATATATATATATATATATATATATATATAATATTATATATAGGGTGTGTGTGCTCCCTTCAGTCCTTTTACAGGTACATACAAATACATGGTTATCTGTAAAATTATAATTTCTACACAGGGTTTTGTTCCATGTATACATTGTGAGAGCTGTTACATACTGTACTAGAAGAAAGATGAATTGAAAGCAGCACTCAGATTAATTCTGTTAGCTGCCACAGATATTCAGACTTCCACAGAAGTAGTGTTCAGAAGCAAATAGCAATAGCCGGCGTTCCAGAAGACTTGGTATAAACGTGAAAGTTTATTGTGAGATCAACGTTTTGGACAGGGTCCAAACAGGGACCAAAACATTGATACCACAATAAACTTTCATGTTTATACTAAGTCCTCTGAAGTGCCAACTATTGCTATTTTCGACACACTAGAAAAAAGACAAGGCCACCTCTATCCCTAGTGTTCATAAAAGTCATATCATACGCAAAGCCCTAGTTCCATCACTAGAGGTCCATCACTAGAGGACCATCACTAGAGGACCATCACTAGAGGACCATCACTAGAGGACCATCACTAGAGGACCATCACTAGAGGACCATCACTAGAGGACCATCACTAGAGGACCATCACTAGAGGACCATCACTAGAGGACCATCACTAGAGGGCCATCAGCGGGTTGCTGAGAAATGTATTGCTGGCCCATTTTGAAAATGCATAGGTTAAATGGATATTTTTTATTTAAAAATATAGGTTTTTCTAACATTTCACATGTATGTGTTGCAGAGAAGCTGCCAGCAACTTTCTCACGGCTCTCAGTCTGCAGAGAAAAAGTAGGAATCAGCAGAAAGTTCAACATCCTGTCATTTCCGGCAACATTTGGGCAGCTCTCCGAATAGCTCTCTCCATGATGGACAAGCCAGAACTTTTACATGCGACCAATGTGGGAGACTTGGATATACTCTTGAGAGCTTTCAATATAGAACCTTGAAACAATGACAGAACCTCTTGGACAATTTTATGGGAGAAGTGGTTTGCAATGCAGATTTCACATAGATAGACGAATATTTCGTACTTCCAATAGAAAGATGATAACTTAGCATCTCCTCCCCCCCCAAAGATTGCAATGTTGTGTCTGACAAACAAAAAAGCACAAAACCATGGAGAGTAGTGATGAACCTTAATCTATGAACATTGTATTCTAACGGAGAAGACCGTGTCAAGACTGATTAGTCACATACAATGTTTATACTATGTTAACAATAACAGTGCTTTAGTGCAGCGACTGATATTCTTGGGATCTAATATATTTGCAGACATTCGACTGAAGATATTCCAGATTTCTGGATTTCTTCACTTCTTTGTAAGACCATCGAATTGGACGTCTGCTTTTTCAAGGTGCTTTGTACACAAGCTAGCAGCAGCACCTGAAAACATCGGCGATCTCTTGATAGGTGCATGAATATCTATTTAATTCTTAAAGCAATAGCTCTCAGTCTGTAAGACCATTAGACATGAGCTGTGTTGATAGATATGGAGTAGTTTTATTAGTATAGTACTATTTTTAAACCTTTTGCTGGTGAATAGATTTACCGATACCTTAAAGTTAACGTCACCTCTAGTACCTATTGCTATTTTACATGGATTGGGACACCACAGGGTGGACTCCGTGAGGCTGACGCTGCAAAATCTATTACCAATTGCTCCTTTCACTCGGCAATCCCCCTCTCCTGTCCAATCCATGGGGATAGCTAACTGCCAACTTTGCCATAGAACGGTTTGACTTCGAATACAAAAGCAGTTAATTGCACTAATATTGCTGAGGTTATACCATTTATATATGGGACTGTACACTTGCACTTTAGCCTTATGTTTAGTTACGCAATCCTTTTTCTTTCGGTAGCATTAAAGGATTGAGCAATCAGGCCAAGTTGGCATAAAGGACCAAATACTATATTTTAGTGCAAGTTTTTTTTACATATTTAGCTAATTCTGAACTATATCGAATCTGGTGTGAGCACTATGGGAAACATATCTGATGTAGGACATTTTTAAATAATTAATATATAGGAGGGGAATGGATTCTAGAAGGTCAAAGGTTTGGGAGATTACACTGTTGGGCATAAACAATATAAAAAAAAAGATGTAAAGCTTTGAGAGCCCATTAATATGTTTTATATTTTCATACAGACTATGATGCAGGATCTTATATACTTAGCTTATTTAATCACTGCCAAAAATACAAGATACAATGGAGGAGCATCATAGACAAATGTGAAATAATGTCAGGATTCCACATTTTTACCTACAAATCCCTAGTGTTTTCAACGCAAGAGAAGTATGAGACCCAACATATCAACTCATATTCAATATGTTAAGAATCAGGGTAACTCACATCTGACAATACATGACCTTCCATTTGGTCGAATAAAGTAATGTATCAATTCCTGTGCATTACCCTGTTTCCGCCCTATATTGCATCGAGGCCAGGATCTCGTGATTTAGATACCGTATGTCTTTTTTAAATCCCCAAGTAACCCAACACCCTCTTACTTACAAACATGAAGATTGTTGCCAGATAAGGATCATCGCGGCTATTGTTTCCTACCTTGTGTACATTTCAATCTTTAAATTCCTTTACTATTTGTGCCAACTTGACTGCTTCTCTAACACTGTCACACACTGCTGCTCCAGATCACACATTCGCGCCACTCTTTGTCCTAGATTATAACATGCGACTCCCTGACGTTTATGGCCTGTCTTGTACAAAGGTCCCCTGGAACATGGAAGACTTGAATTGCTTCTAATATTTCTTCTCAGCTATCACTGATCACGTTCATTACTCATCCCCTCCCAAACTATTTTTACACCTTCCTTTCAATCAGGACCTCGTTTCTTTTATACAGACAATTTTGCTCCAGCCCAGGAATACTCAATCTTATCTCTTTATCATCCTCCCGTTTCTTCCTTTTTTCTTCTTTTAGATTAACCCTACTCTTTTTACTGTAGAACGATGACTGTAATAAGTCTCCCTGGATTGCTCCACTCTGTTAAATTACCAACATTTCTCTCATCTCCTTTATAACGTTCTGGAGAGTGTGATCTATTGTGACCTGCTTAACTTTCACATACAGCAGGGGTGATCAACTGCAATCCTCAAGCCCCCCCCCCCCTCCCCACCCCACAGGTCAGGTTTTCAGGACATCCCTTGGGTCCCGCACCTTTGCGTGTCCCTATGCTCCCTCCTCTGGGTGCCGGGATCCAACTTTTACCTGAGGAGCTGGAGGAGGGAGCGCGGGGCCCGCCCCTCCAATCGGAAGTTGGATTTCAACGCCGACAGGAGGAGGAGGGGCAGGGCCCCCAGACCAGCAGAGAGGTAGGTGTGTGGGTGAGAGGGAGGAGTGGTGTTGTGTGTGTGGAGGGGGGGGGGAGTTAGGGTTGGTGGTGTGTGTGTGCGCTTATGTTCTCCGCAGCGGGCTGCCTCCTGCAGTGTTACGGCGTCATATGATGTTGCGTTGCCAAAGGAGGGCTGCAGGTAAGTCCCCCCTTTTTTTTACAGCGTGAGCCCCGCTGCCAGCATGCTGCCTTGGGCCCCACAAAGCCTAATGCCGGCCCTGAATTATTCCCTGATTCAGAACAGGTGGCTCAATCAGTCCCTGCTTCAGCACAGGTAGCTCAATCAGAGGCTCAGTCTTTTGACTGAGCCACCTGTGCTGAAGCAGGGATATCCTGAAGACCTGATGTGGATGGGGGCTTTGAGGACTCAGAGTTGAGCATATCTGACATACACAATCCATTTCACACGGCGTAAGCCCTTAACATCAATTCTCTGCTTAATAATCTTTTCACTCTGCTCAATCTTTCCAGCAGCTGCTTGATTCCCCTTCCTTTCCTTGCCTCATTGTTGCATAATTCTCTTTTTTTCAGTATTAATTGGTAAGTATGCCTTGTCATTTACGTTAATTTCTATTGTGTTGTGTTGTTTCCCAATGAGCCCCTTTTAGGTCGGGAGTTATCAAGGCTTCATTCATTCATTCAAATCCCACGTCGATGACTCCCTTCATTTCCCCCTGTGCACTCATGTACTTTAATAACATGCCCCCTGACATAGCTCGGCTGTAACCCTTGCACGGCCAAACCTACATTTTAATTTCTCCCTTTCCTACTTCCATCATTCCTGTTAAAGTCTGACCTTAGGTAGCTGCTAAGGCCGAGATCCAGAAAAGGGTGCTCAGATTTAGCACAACTTTACTCCTATTCAAATAATACTAATAATTATTACAGTATTTATTTCATATAGCGCTTTTCTCCCAATGGAACTCAAAGCAGATTACACTTACAGTACAGCGCGCGGTACGCAGCACATACAATGTTTGCTGGCACGATTACCTGCCCAGATGAGCTTACAATCTGCTTTTGGTGCCCGAGGCACAAGGGAGATAAAGTGACTTCCTCAAGGTCCCAAGAAGCCGACACCGGGATCTGGACCAGGGGTCAGGGGTCACTCAGGGTCGTTGTTATCACAGTGCGTGTCTTTACTCACTGAGCCGCTAATTCAGCCCGTGTGAATGGAGGGCTGAGGTATGCTAAAGCTTAGCACCCGTTTGTGGATCTGAGCCTAAGTGAGCTGCTTGTCAGGCATGTAGAAAGACACGGACTATTGACCTACCTCTCATACCGTTTTCTTGCGCCAGTCCTCTGGTTCCAGCGATGGCGTAGGCGGGTGAGCAGCTCGAGTGCCCTCCAGGTTTGTTGAGTGTATAGGGGGATATGTGTGAATAGCAGCAACTTGCCTCTATGTCAATTGGTTTGATACAGTGTGTCTGGAATGTGTATGTAGATTTTACACCTATGTTTTTGGAGCGGAGGTAAGTGCCTAAAACGGGTTTATTTATTGATGAAAAGAGAGAAGGAAACTTCATCAAGTATACACATACATTTTGGTAATGCTCAATATAATATTCTTCTATCGCCTCCCCCAAAATCCCCCTTTAACCACTCCCAAAATTGTACAGCCACAGGTGGCACAAAATTGCCACGAAGAACTTTGCCACATTAATGTAACGTGGCGCAGTCACTATACAAGAACTTTGCACATTAATGTAACGTGGTGCAGTCACTATACAAGAACTTTGCACATTAATGTAACGTGGCAGAGTCACCATGCTTGGAACAATGCTTCATTTTGCAACTCATGGCCCATTGATTCAGAAACATGTTGCTGGTTTAATCATTTCCTCGTAATTAAAAATGTACAATTGATGACACGTCTTAACACATACGTTTTACGCACATAAAAGGCATTATATTTGGAACCGTGGCAATAATTTATAGGGTCCTCTGATGCTCCGGGATAGTAAGTAAAGGTGAGTCCTGTGAAGACAGCGAGTACATCGTTTCAACAAAAGACTTTAGGGATTTTTTTTATTATTTCACTTTCTTGCGTCACGTTAAATAACATTGATTGGATCTGGAATGTATCCCATGGGAATCTTACCCTTCATATACTGCACGCTTTTCTGGTTGCTAATTTGTACTCCCCGTGTTGCGATGCGGGAAGCAGATGGAGAATGGTTGGTCGTTAGTTTAGAAGGTGTAGGAGGAAGTGTTTCTCCTCTCGCTATAAAGCATGACGAACACAAAATGGAAAAACAATGTGGGCATAAGGGAATAACAGGGTGAGCACGAGGCAGGAAGGTGAAGCTTGAAATAGCCTATTGATCCCATATAAACTTTATCAATATAAGTTTAAATGCCCTGCAACAAAATACGTAAATACTATCAGGGCTCGGAAATAACATTGCAGAATTCGGTTAAAGATTACCTACTTTTTTAATTGGTAGAGAACTTATTTTTAAATTAAATGATTCATCCCAAATTGTTTTTAATTAACCAGCATGGGCATTCGTTATAGATTAAATGACAGTGTATAACGCATTAGAAACCTTGCAGGTGTCTTTTTCAAGGGTACGGTCTCCTGGAACTAAATGAAATGAATGTTACAGTCACATAATGTGACACAGCAATGGCTGCTGCTGGTTTTAGCTTATGTAGGAGGCAGGAGTCCGTACCCTGGAACTTTTTGTTCTTGAGCGTGTTAGACTCTCAAGAACTAATGTGTTATTATGAAGTCGCCTCACGCAGCCATGGCCGGTGTATTACGTAGTAGAGAGAGGTGACTTTTTGGGGTGGATTTGGACCCACCTCGGATCACTCGGTTCCTCTGGTCTGCGGATTTCCGTTGAGTGCGGATTCGTAAAAATCCGCCCGGATTGTATCCCATGGTGAATTCGGATTAATCCGCTCTCATTTTTTAGTACCCAATCCGTAGATGGATTTTGGTGGGGGGAGAGGGAGGTTGAGGGGATGGAAGGCGGGGTTGGTCAAAACTATTCGTGGAAATCCGGGAGAATGGATTTGGACTGGTTCGCCCTTCTCTATTAAGCAGTGACCGCTATAATAAGGGGCTGTGTACAGTATGTTGATGTTGAACAACACAAGGTGGCTTTTCAATCATCCCTTGCATTGATTGCTGATTATGTTTTCTGCGTTTCTATTTGTTTGTATGGGCCTCCTAGTAACAGAGGGACCCTGACACACATTCCAATGCAGAGCCACAACTTTGAGGACACCCCCACCCCCCCCCCCCCCCCCACAGGCAATACAGGGTTACACCAGGGATGAGCAACGCCGGTCATCAACATGTCAGTTGTTCCAGGATATCCCTGCTTCAGCACAGGTGGCTCAGTCGATTGAGCCTCCTGTGCTGAAGCAGGGATATCCTGAAAACCTGACCTGTTGGTTGCCCTTGTTGAGGACTGGAGTTGCCCACCCCGGGGTGAAACCATCAGTACAGGCCATTAAAAGGACTGTAATTTTAAACACTTCACTGCCAGTGCGGTCTTAATTCAAATAAGTCTCCAACATAACTGAAATGTTAAATGAAGTATCTTTTACTCTGTGGCCTTAAGGTTCTGCAGGTCCCGAAGTTGTTACAGTCCGTGCTGGACCAGAGCCCAGGACTAGGGGGCGCTGTAGGAGCGCATACTGCATTATACCAAAAGTGCGGGTTTTGCTGCCACTTTAATAGTGTGTAATAGCTAATAACTATGTATTCTACCCAACCAGTGTACTCGTTACATGACTTCTCATCTCCAAGAAATCTGAACTGTTTATATATTCATGGAATTCGGCAAATCGTACGTTGTTAACATCTTCGCTGCCAGAGAATGGTTATGCAAAATGTTTGCCCGCCCCTCTGGCAGAGAAGGGGTTAATTGGGTGAACAGGACGGTATTTCCTGGTAGCATATTTGAAATATATAGATATATATATATATATATGTTTTCCTCCCTGCTTTTTTAAGATGACATTTTCGTGCGGATTCCAAGATTGACCATGTCACGTGGTATTTATACGTCCAGCAAAATCAAAGTCATATTTACAAGTGGGAATAGAACTATATTTTTAAAGTGCAATTTCTTTGATGGCCCAAAGCATACAATTTGTAAACAAACAAAAAAAAAGGACATTTTTGTAAACAGAAGATAATATACCTCAGGTAACAAGATGCATGAATTAGCTTTGTGTATATTTAAACTATTAATCCAAAGCATGCATTATAATGTACTTTAATGTAAATATTTACATGATATGGGATTAAATCATAATGAGAAAACAAGAATAATGAGCAGTGTTCAATTTGTGTGTGTGTGTGTGTGTGTGTGTGTGTGTGTGTGTGTGTGTGTGTGTGTGTGTGTGTGTGTGTGTGTGTGTGTGTGTGTGTGTGTGTGTGTGTGTGTGTGTGTGTGATAAAACATCATTTACATGTTGGTATTACATACATAAGACAGGGATGCCCAATGCTACATCCAGTTGACAAAACATATATGGTAATGAGTATAAAGTTTAAATACTTCAATAATAATAATAATTACTTGGTTATTTAATTTAACCCTTTGGCCAAAGCGTCGTAAGCCTGCACACCATACGTCAAAGTATAACCAAAAATCGTGTAGGACCTGCATTTTTGGTAATACTTTTGTTGTATACATTTGTCACGCCAAGTAGCACTCTTTTTTGACATAAATATATATTCATGATGTGGTGGGTGTAGGAGTTTGAGCTAGCTGGGAATGTGTGTTAATCAATTACATACATAAGAACAGAGCTTGTTAGTTCCCTATTAATGGTACAGTAGGACTGAACTAAACATTTTCCATTGTTTTCACAATGGGGGCTGAACGGGGCTCATTTGCTTGTTCTAGCAAAAGGTGACAAGGTGTGCTCATTTGCATGCCATTTCCCAGAATCCCCGGCTGCAGTGGAAGCACTGTATGCTAAGATATAATGGGGAAAGGCAGGCTTGCAGACCTGTCTGAGACGTGAATGTGCTCACATGTGCTATTTTATTTGCTGCACACTTGTTCTATCTGTATGGTAAGGTAATGTGATTTATACATATCCTTGACATCTCAATTAGGAACCAGCACCTACAGATAATGTAGGGTTACCAGTGTTTGCACATAATACACTTGAAGAAACCTATGAGGTTTTGAAAGCTCACTGCACTACAATTTCAACTCGGTTGGTCCACTAAACGTTACCGCAACCTCCACCAATTCCGCTCTTCTTCAGGAGTAATACGGCGGCTTCTAGAACTTTGAGCCATACAGAATAAGCGTGTACAGCACATCACTTCAAAGATGTGTTTTTATGTCTAAAGGACAGAGGCTAATTATTGATATATCGCAGTTATTTTTGATGTGCAGATGTGCCGTGACTTTGTGATGAAAAGGGCAGTGCCGCTGACGCTGATCTCATTTATGATTTATGACCGCGTTCGCTGCGGAAGTTGCATTAGCGCTGTGTATAACTATCCACAATGTGCAAAACCTCAACTGTCAGGTGACGGGCATAAAAGTGCCATGTGTCCACATTACCAGGGAAGGCACGGCAGGATGCCGACAGCTTCGTGTAAATAAATGATGGGAGAGGGAACATGAAAGGAGGGAGAGAAGGAGGGAAGGAAATGCATGCGGAGAAACGGGGAAAGGAAACCGGATCAAATGTGCAGACTACTCCAAACACTCAGAATAAGCGTCATCGCGTGAAAATAAACTTAATCTACAATCCCTTTAGTGATATAGGAGGCTGCAACACAGGAGTATCAATCTGTTAAAGGCAAACCAGCAATGGCTGCCGGTAAAATGGCGAATTTATTTCAAGATTGGCTTGCTGACCATCAAAGACCTACATGCCCAGGTCCCAGCTATCTGAGAGAGCTTCTAGTTCCCTGCACTCCCGTTCTCTCACTTCCAACTGCAGGTGAAGGACTCTTAACAGTTCCCAGAATCTCCGTGACTTCCTTTGGCGCCCGAGCTCTTAGCCACGCTGCTCCCACTCTTTGGAACAGTCTTCCTCGTACAGCGGGAGAGGCCCCTCTCTGGGAATCTATTAAAACAGGCTGAAGACCAGGCACAAAGATCCGTGCTCGTGCTGTCTGTGGTGGTGTGCGCTGATAAGTCTGAGCCCCTTCAGCTATACGCCTGGAAGTACTCCCAAACACTTCTATGTGAGATCACCCGAAGGAGGTATCACCACACAAACGCCACGAAAATTGCAGACAGCGCACCGGGGTCAGTAATTGAAAAAAATGTATACATTTAATATATATATATAAACATATAATCACATTGTCCAACATGGGACCTAAAATATAAGTATAAATTACCATTAAAAAAACACGATATCCTTAAACAATCAAAACAATAAAATGAATAAATAGTTATAATATGAAAACAAAAAACACATGACTTATAAATGTCTAATAGTCTCTGCTTGGCCCCTGTCCAATAAACCAGGAAGAAGTGTTGGAGAAGCGTCACATCATATTTGGAGTGAGTTTAATTATTGTGAAACAGTCCCACTCATTGCCAACATCTATAGTCTCATTCCTTTCAGCCTGGTCTCAGTGAAGTTATTTTTTTTTTTGTACAATCCTCACCATTTGCTAGTTTCACAGCTGCAGTCATATAGGTTTTCCTTTTCTTGCTTATAGTTGTTTTCTTCAATAATTCAGATAGAAAACGCTAGCCAAAGGGGTGGGGGTGGTGGGGGTTCTGAGAAGTTCTGCGGTGTGTCTAAATTCCCCTGCTCCCCTGACTGTGTTTACTACAATCTTCTAGTGGCAGATGTTCATTTTAAAAAGCCCCGTTTGAAGAAAGCAAAGTAGCGACTAGGCAAGCTTTCCAGTCTTTGGCTCTGCAGAGTGCGGAAGTGTTTGCATCTGGCACTGCAGAGTCTCTTTATAGCTCAAGGGTTTGGGAAAATGTTCTCCATGATCATCCCCATCTCTGCAATATGTGGCTTAACCCTCAAAACACTGAAGCGATTAGCTGCTCCTCCCAGCACTGGAACTGGTCACATCCTGTACCAGCATTCATCAACGTGGTCTCATGGCGCATGCTACTTGCTCACCATTGAACCAGATCAAGATCATAGGAGCCCGACACTGCCATGGGATGGTATTCTCACACCATTCAAATCTGTTTCAAATATAAAATCAGGGTTGCACATCTGAAAATATTTGAAAAATCTACCATAAATGCTGATATACTGTATGGGTTATATATCAGCCCTTGGGGGCTCTGTACTACAGTCAGGAGTCGCGAGCCGCGGCGATGTCATTAGTTGTTCTGGTCTATAGTCAGGAGTCGCGCGCGCGGCGATGCCCTTGGGGGCTCTGTACTACAATCGCGAGCCGCAGTGATGCCCTTAGAGGCTCTGTACTACAGTCGGGAGTTGCGAGCCGCGGTGATGCCCTTGGGGGCTCTGTATTAGGCTGCATCCATAGAAGGACAAGCAGCGCTGAGGCGTACGGACGCTCCGCGCTGAGCCCCTGCATCCTCAATGAGGATGCCTTGAGAGGGGGCTCACGCGAGCGTCCGCAGGCGTGTGGAGGCTTTGGAGTTTTCAGCCGAGCGCCAAGCTGTTTTTCAGCGCGCTGTCGGCTGAAAACATCCAATCAGCCTTAAGCAGCATCAACGTCACGGCGCCGTGACATTGACGTCAGTGCGTCGCGGGCGATTGGCCCAGCAACGTCACTGCCCCGCCTCCAACCACCTCCCCCCGGCTCCCTTCGCGCACGCTGGCTCGCCTGCAAGTCCGTGGAATCGCGCTGACTAAAGCAGGTGAGCCTCAGCGTTAGCGCGCCTCCGCTCTCCTCACCCCTCTATTGCCCGGGCCTTACAGTCGGGAGTTGCGAGCCGCGACGATGCCCTTTGGGGCTCTGTATTCCAGTCGGCCTGGCAGGTGGTAAAGAAGAGTTGGTAAAACTCAGGTTAAAATATAAATAAATCTGTGGCCTTATTTTTACTCCATACACAATGTGTTATCTGTCATTATTTGGGGGTGGTGGGGGGGATAGGTGGGTGCCTAAAGCACCAAGCAACCCAGTGACACGGAGCATCAATTATATACTTTAGAACACAAAACCTGAAATATTAGTTAACTACAGTACTGTATGTTTGAAAAAAAGATCTAATGTTAAAAGCACATCCCCTTCCACAGTGATGTTTAAAGCAGTTATTCCCTCACAGAATCTGTAAATCTTATTTATTTTTTACTTATACATATATTCAATATTATTCACTTGTTTAATGAATAAGCCCCGAGACTCTAATAAAGGCATTATTACCCTGAATTGTTCATACGCTGCGCAAACATTTACTCCTCCTCTCATGGGCTCAGAGCAGCTGGCATCTGAACAAGATATAACAACAAGGGCGTTTATAATTAATAAAAATGAATTAAGAAAGCAGCCATCTGAAGGTAAACCACACAATGTGCATATTTGAAGCTAACAAATGTCTTGATTTGCCCCAGATTCAAGAAAAAGCACAAACAGGTCAAGAGTAACTGTATTCATCATAAACCCAAAGTATTTCTCCTAAAAAAATATAAAAAATTTAGAACCGATTCCCATACTCAAACTCCAATACATTTCTGGATTGTGTAAAACTGTCTCACTTAAGCCTTCTAGAAATGTGTTGACTTAATGTATATTATGTGTATGTCTATTAAAATAAGACTAGCAAACATATTTTTGTGAATGAAGTTCGGTTTCTAAAAGTATCTTCAGAGCTGGGATTTAAAGCCGTCACTGGAGAGACGAAGCGCAGTGAATGAACTAATTCAATGTACTATTTGTTAGGACATTATTACTTTTGTGCTCTTGGAAAACCCTAGCGGTAGTAACACTGTAGCGAAAAGTGTCGCGCTCCAAAATAGGGATCAAGTGGTCAGTATTTATTCATCCAACGTTTCCGTCCAACACACAGGAATGTCCTCTCTTATTTTGGACTGAAGCATGGTGAGAAGAAGCAGGTAATGCAAAGAGCACAGGGCTAATTTAGGGGATGTCCGCTATGGATTAAGAGGATCAAGGTCAAATTAGAGGTGAGAAGGGGGAAAGTAGGTGCTATTTTCAGAAGCTGAGCAGATCATATCAGACCAGGCTGGGTGCACATTGATGTCTCACTGCAAGCGAGGATTCCCATAAAGCAAAAGTCTCAAAATACAAACTGAAAAAGGTGGATGTGCAAAAAGCATTTGCAACTATTCTTTTATCCTTTCCGGATGAGGGGTTTTCATTTTTGCAGTCTGACTGTTCTGAACAGTGCACAACTAATCCGATAAACTCTCCCGCAGAAGAACTAGACAATACTGTGAATGGTACACTCCAGATTTATAAATGTAGACATTAAAATGGTGGATATTTCCACTTGGATGGGTTTTTGTTTATTTGCATAGTACTTCAGTGCTACAGTATTACTGATACAGTGTCACCCAATTGCAGAGTAGGTAGAGCGGTTAAATGCAGCACTTTGAACTCTGCATACATGAGGGTTGGAGATATGTCAGGACCAGCAGTGGCAGGCTGGTTTCCTTGTATTTTACAAGCAGTAAGACATGTCCAGGGTACATCCCACTGGCAGTGAAGACAAGAGGAGATGGGGACGCTAAGCCTGTGCTTATAGTGCCGGCGATGCAACGAACAATTGTATTGATGCCGTCGTGTGCGCTTATAGTGAGAGCGACGGCGTGATGGAGCTACCAAAATCCTTGTAGTCACTGGAATTTGATTTTGTAAGCCAATCACATAGCCCCTCTGCCTTCCCCCTTGCTGACTTCACTCCCCTTGTAGCCAGCGACGTCTCCATACCTGATTACAACTTTCGCAATGGCGACGGGTGACGTCATCGGTCGTGTCGCCGGCACTATAAGCGCAGTCTAATGTAGCCTATGCTTCAAGTACTTTTCTGCAGATATGCTTAGCTTGTGGAAGAAGGTCTGGCAAAGTGGGCGATATGTGCCCAAGAGGAGGTGTGAAATAGCAGTAAGGTGTTAATCATACAAGTCTGATGGTTCAAATCCTTCCTTAGACACTTGTACTGTCACTTTTTAGAATATTTAAAACCAGAGACAGAACATGAAACACAGACAGAGCTCAGTGCACATCCAGTGAAACCTATACACGGTACAGTGCCTAAATATATATGTATAGATATCTATTAAATAAAATGGGCTTTCAGTTTAACATTTTGGCCAAAGTGTTGTAAGCCCCTGAGCCACTACACGGCAGACCACATCTCAAGGGGGTTTAATATGAGCTTGCAGGTGTCCTGTACACTTTTTAGAATAGAAAGATCGTAATGTAATTGATGAATATATTTATTGTTCTTTTCTTCCCCTTCGAGGTGGACGCATGAAAAAAACCTATTAAAGGTATAACTGGGATGTAGTCTATAGAAAAACTTAAGGCATTACTATAGTGTATTTGCAACCCATGGCAGGTGCCTGAGCTTGAACTGTTGCATTTCTAATGGAGGTCAGTAATGTTATCTTTCTAACCACTGATTCACAAGGAATTGAATGGCTAGCGCCCTAGAATCTGGGCTACCCCTGGAGGCAGTACTAATATGGTATAAAACAAAGGCTTCCAGAGAGACTTCCAGAGAAATCCAAGATATGACAAGACATTACAACGTACAAACAGACCAGAGACATAGTTATATGGTTATATGGTTACATAGTTACATAGTTACACAGTTACTTGGTTACATAGTTACTTAGTTACTTGGTTACATAGTTACTTAGTTACATAGTAAATGAGGTTGAAAAAAGACGTACGTCCATCAAGTTCAACCTATGCTAAATTTAGACAACAGATATTTTATCCTATATCCGTACTTACTTATTGACATGTCACATACAGGCCAGAGAAGTGCGACTATTAACGGGAACGAGAAATTTGCCAATATTTTTTTCTTCGCAAAAATTCTCATGCAAAATGGGAAATGATGGAAATATCTCCGTGTGAGGCGCCAGTAGCTCGTTGAACTTTAAAGGTCCTGGTCACGCTGGCCAATAGGAAGCCGCACCAGATGACATCACAGCTTCCTATTGGAACGCCCGGGTTCCTCCCGTTTTTGAAGAAAGCAGCACCCTCTGGATTGGACTGTATACTCTCTGGTTTTCACTTATTTATTTATTTTCTTATGTATGTGGTATGAATTATTATTGAATCTTTTTGGTCTTTTTACCACATAGGATTTTTTGAGCGCCCTGAGCGACTCTTGGTTTCCTTACCTTGGTGCACTCCTGTGTTTTCTTACTTGGTTTTGAAAACATTGTTGGTGGATTTTTTTTAGTAATTGATACTGATTTATCAGGTTTCTCTTACTATTGCCCCATCGCCCCAACATTAGCCTTGGAGATTCATTTTACTTAACGACAATACATTTTATTCAATAGTCAGCAATTTATTGTTATTGTTATTGGCCCACGTGACACGTGACATTTTAAACAGCTATTACGTTAGGCACAACATTTGCCTGCCAGCATGGATACCGGCACCGCTACGGAGGTAAGCATCTCTGGAAGCAGGGGGTCCCCAGAGCGGAAATTAGCCGGGTTCAGCTCCGTAGACCCCCTGCTCCAATCCTGTAATAATAATAATAATAATAAAAAAAAGATTCCTCATTTCAAACGCAATGCAGCCTGTTCTGCTGCTTTAAGAGTAGGCAATTCTTCGGTTATTGTTCTAAAACTGCGATGAAGGTAACGTTTTGGAGAATAACATTAAAAGTTACTTTCAAAAGCCTGTGTTCAATGTGCTTCGTAACTGTAATAAAACGATCCATTCACATTTAAACACGCTGCTGCGCCATCTCACGCTTCCCAGGCTCCGGACACATGAACCGCACTGGCGTTAAACTCATTGTAAAATGTCATTTTGAACCCAAGTGATTTGTAGTGGATTTGACATGTTGGTAAACGCTTCACTATGCGCAGGGGGTTGCCGCCCCAGATGGGAGGGGAGAGGGGGAGCCTCAGGAATTTTTGGGCAGGCTGATTGCAGCGGTGGTTAGAACTATTTTCTTAATCCTGCACTTATATTATTAGATTGGACATGACCCTGCTAATGGGAGCCTCGCGCCTCTGTTTTACTGCAGGGGAATTCATCAATGTTTTCAGACAGTTGACAGCTATTCCGAGTTAGTAATTTGCATCAAGTCAGCCTCGTCTGAGTCAGCAAACGGTACGGAGAGTGGATACACAGACTGGAGGCGTTTAGTGACTCGTTCAGAGCAACGTGTCAATCTTGTGCTGTCTGAGTTTGCTTCCTAGTTGTTGGGTCTTATAATCCTTCATCATTAACTTAACCCAGGGGTGGGCAACGCTAGTCCTCAAGGGCCACCAACAGGTCAGGTTTTCAGGATATCCCTGCTTCTGCAGAGGTGACTCAATCAGTGGCTCAGTCAAAGACGGAGCCTCCTGTGCTGATGCAGCCTTTTTGACAGAGCCATCTGTGCTAAAGCAGGGATATGCTGAAAACCTGACCTGTTTGTGGCCCTGGGGGACTGGAGTTGCCCACCTCTGCCTTAACCTGTTTAAGAAAAAAGAAACATAAACTTTATTTTTTTTCTATTTTTTTAGGAACCAGCAAGGAATCGCATATTACATTGCTAAAGGGCAGAATAGGATATTCATTCTTTGCTATTAATACTGCCTGCAAGCACTCAGCTGGTAATGTGCTGTATTATATATTTGTAGCCCCCACGAATAGCATGGAACCATCCGTTACCCTCCCCCCCTTCCACATGCTATCCTCCCCCCCTCCCTCCCCGTGCTATCCCCTCCCCCCTCCCCACCCTCCTATCCCCCCAGATAGATGCATGCTGAAAGAGTGGCTCAGTGAGTAACGTTACTGATTGTAAATCAGGATGCCAAGTGTGAGGCTGTCGGAACCTGGTTCAATTCCTGGTGTCGGCTCCTTGTGACCTTGGGCAAGTCACTTTACCTCCCTGTGCCTCAGCCACAAAATACATAGATTGTAAGCTCATCTGGGCAGGAACTGTGTCTGCAAAAGTCTTATGTACTGTAATAAACGCACTATAATCATGGTACACGGAGTCCCATTGGGATAGAAGTGCTATATGTAAAGCTATTATTATTATATTCTAAACTATAATGATGAATAAAGGGGAAGTCCCCAATACCACAAGGAACGAGGACATCAGTGGTTAGAAAATTGCAAACGTTTATTGCCGACTCAAAAAGATACTTTTTTCTTTACAAAATGTTATATTTCCTAATGTATATACACTATTTGTGTCTCATGTTACTTTTCAAACTTGTATTTTAATCTTTCGGAATCACAAATACACCTTTGCCATTTTCTAAATACTGGTGTCCCCGTCATTCCTTATAGACTATCTATTTGAGGAGTGGGGATTTCCCCTATAATTATTTGCAACCATAATTACAGTTTCAATGAACGGACGATTCTATCTTTAGTGATTTAGATAATACACGTACAGTATATCATTCCTGTTTTGGTTTATTTGAATGAATGTTCCTTTAACATCTTTTTTTCCTATTTGTACAGTATTTTTTGTTCTGCTGTTTATACCCCCCGAGACTTTTGAGTGCGCTTATGATTATACAATAGAAACTATAATGATGATCCACAATCAATATGCTGTTACCACAAACGAACAGCGTTTTCCAAATGTACGTATGCGGTCTTCTCAAAAAACAGTAGATAAAGGAACACGCAATGGTCTGAAAGCAGCAATATCGGAAAATAAAATATTCTTTTTAATAACAGTGCGACCAGGGCCCCCCGCGCTTCTTTCAGTGCAGGGGACCCCCGCGGTTGCAGAGATAAATACTGTTTTTGTTGCCAGTCTCCCGCATGGTGAATTCAAGATGGCTGCCGCTGTCTGATCAACGGTAAGCTGCAACCAATGACGTGGCGGCTTCTTATTGGCCCGCAGATCCCGCGAGATTTAAAGAGCCATCATTGTTTTCCCGGCAGGGAGCCCCAGAAACTATTACACTCATTATCTTGGTAAACTGGTGGTTCCCCTGAATTAAAAATAAAGCGGTTCAGTCCCGGGTGACTCCTAGTTCCAGTTATGCAACAACAAAAAAACTATTAAAAACAAAAAAATATTCCCAGGACGGGATTGCTGCTTTAACCCTTTGAGTGCCGGAGGGGGTCGTGTGGCCGAAGTGTCACAGCCCGCCCCACCCAGTGAGGCCATGTGACCGCAGCGGCCATTTTCTGGGAAGCGAAGGGGCCATCCTCCTCCGTTTCCCTTGCTGGGCAGATCGCGTTCTGCATTCACATGGAGTGCAGGACGCGATCGAACCCGGGGGCTGGGGGTTGGGGGAAGTTTAAGTCCTTGGAGGATAACGTAGTCCAAGAGTGGCCAAGTCCAGTCCTCAAGGGCCACCAACAGGTCAGGTTTTCAGGATATCCCTGCTTCAGCACAGGTGGCTCAATCAGGGGCTGGGCGAAAGACTGAGCCACCTGTGCTGAAGCAGAGACTGATTGAGCCACCCATGCTGAAGCAAGCATATCCTGAAAACCTGACCTGTTGGTGGCCCTTGAGGACTGGAGTTGGCCACTCCTGACAGCCACGCCACGTGTTCCCCAGAGTGCCAGTCCCCATGACATCGCGACTACGTTAAGGGTTAAACAAGGGCCCTTTAACGGCTTGGAACAAGTCTACGACTCAATGTAACGTGCAGACTCTGCTGCTGGTGGTGTATTGCAGATTTAGCTCTTTTATAAAGCTGACACCAGAGTTTATATCTTCCAGGAGAGGCTGTAAATCTCCGGGACAGGACTTTTCTAACCTCTACCACAGGGAAAGTGGTCTCACATCCCCGGTTCCACCCCACGTGGACTGGAAGTCAAGTGAAAGCACTCAGCCCCAGAGCGGCTTTTCCACCTCTTTCGTCATTGTTTTTTATAATTCACAATGGATTTAACCCCTCGGGCGCCAGAGAGGCCTGCAACGGGATTGATTTGCAACGTTACCTGGGGGATATTCATCAATTCTCCTGCTGCAAAACTGCGGTGATATTGGTGCCAAAAAAAAAAAAACAATTTGCTTAGAAAAACCAGTGCTGTTTTTGCACCAATATTTTCACCTTTGAGAATATCCCTCTTCATGCTCTGAAGCCGTCTTCCCTGTGTTGGAGAAGGTTTTGGCCCCTTTCTTTTGAATAGAGCTGAACTTTTCTCTGGCCTGGGGAAGATTAGATAGGGGGCTATTTGTGTGGGGGGAAAGGAAAGCTGCTCAATAGTTTTGCTTTTGGTGCAGTACTTTGTACAGCACAGAGTACACCAGCAGAGATGTTAAGATATGTTCACTTATGATTAGTACATAAACTTCGGAGCACTACGCCAGCATTCTCCTGCATCTTGCGTTTCAGGGTAATGATGTTTGACAAACTGTAAAGTATTAATATCACACATTAACGGATTCCACTTGCAAATTTCTATACATTTTGGTTCCCCCCTAATTATTATTCTTGGAACGGTTATGTTTAATTACTTCACTATAACAGCTTGTATGCTCCATCATCATATTTTCAGATGCAGCATCCTGCAGGCAACAGGATCACCCTGCGGAAAGTCCTGTTGGACTAAAGGAGAGGAGGGGCTCAGTTAGTAAAGACACTGACTCTGCAAACGGTGGGGTGGGGTGGGGTGGGGTGGGGTGGGGTGGGGTGGGGTGGGGTGGGGTGGGGTGGGGTGGGGTGGGGTGGGGTGCGGGAGAAGCAGGGAAGCCTGGTTCAATTCCCAGTGTAGGTTCCTTGGGCAAGTCATTATCTCCCTGTGCTTCAGGTGCCAAAAATCAGATTGTAAGCTCATCTGGGCAGGGACTGTGTCTGTAACATTCCTGTGCTGCGTACCGCGCGCGGTACTGTAATTGTGACGCGCTTCGAGCCCCAATGGGAGAAAAGCGCTGTATGAAATAGAGTTATTAATAAAAGAATGTGCTCTGGACTTTCACGGTTCAATCCCCACCTAATAAAACATATTCCAGAGACCACCCTGTAAACTACAGAACACGACACCCTTTATTCCTATTGTTTTCTATAATAAAATATCATTGATGGTTTTCAATGCTCGATGAACCTGCAACACAGTGATTTGCATCTACATTTTGCACTTGCCCTTGCTTTTTCCCGTGAACTTTTGCATGGTGTCTATTTTTATCAACAAACTTGATTTTCCAACATACTGTATATATGACCTTGTGTGGTTTGTTTAGAACTCAATTACACACACATGTCTTTTGCCTGGTGGAACCAAATATTATTTTATACAGCAATAAGGCTCCAAGCTATTGCACAGCACAACCTGCAGGCACATCATACTAATAATAAAACCTGTATTATAACTGTAACAAATAACTCTAGGAATGAATGGTGGTATTCTTTATTGAGCCTTGAGATCAGCTTATTCAGACGGTGGGGTCTTATTCGGTATGTTCTGCTTATCTCATGTGGGAAACCCATTCTCTGTGCTGCTTGCTGGTGATAAAAACACTGGGACCGTGTCAACATTATGGAAAGAAAATGGCATAATATGAACATTTCCAACTCTTCCGAGTATGAAATAGGGAACGGCTCCTGCAGCGAAATAATCTTATCGCCGCGCGTGAACGAAAAGGACAATCGTAAAAATGAGAAACGTGAGTGAATACACCGATTTAGTTGGCATCCTGAGTCTTACCAATACTTTGGTAAACAGCAGCAATATCCAAATTCTGCTCCTTGTTTCTTGGCTCACATAATGTATGGTGTAGCAGATCTTGAGGACTTGTAGGTTTTTAAGGCTGCTGGTAGCTCCCAGGGAAATTTAAGCCCCATATTATAATCCTGATCTGCTTTGCACTGTAACTGTACAGTACAGCAACACGTAAAGTAGCAGCGCCACCTACTGTGTATAAATAAGAATAGCAGTTACATGGAAAATACCCGCTTGGGTTGGTTCGGAACCAGAGTTCGGACAGATGCAGAATAGGACTGCACCGTATTTTTCCATTTCCGTTTGAAAATGTTGGCTTCCTCCTAAAATTGTAAAAACCATTAAAAGGGATAAAAACCCAGACATCTAGGATCTTCAACAGCAGCAGAAACAGCCCTGGTAATCGCAGTAAAAAAAAAAAAGGAGATTAATTCTGAATTCCCTTTCAAACGAGCGAATTTAAGATCTGTGGCAGCGTAGAGGTTCAAAGCATCAATTACTTTACATATAAAATTGAAGGAAACCTATACTAGCGTGGAATAGACATTTCCAGGTGAACGCTTAAGAAGGCCTCAAATATTAGTGTTTCTCTTTAAATAAACCATAAATATTTTAGATATATCTCTTGGTATTTCCAGTATCTGTGACATTCTTTTGCTTGTTTTTCTTTTTTGCAGTTTTTCGGGCTGATAAAAAAAAACAAAAATACAATTGGTGTATGGCTTTTCTAGGTTTAGCACGAAATCCGGTGATAGAAGTAAATGTATCCCAAGTCCTTAGGCGGTCGTTCTGAAGCAGAAACCTTGTGGTCATTATAAATCACCCACCTGGAAAACAAAAACAGGGATGTTCATAGTAAAGCAGCAATCCTACCCGACGAAGCCCCCTATTTAAAATTAATCCGTTAAAAGCAACAATACTACATTCCCCCTTTCTGTATGTAAAGCACGTGGCAATGTGTAATTCTACATTCTTACCCAAGCTGGCCAATCGATTGGTGCTCCTGTTATAAAGCTGTAAAAATCCTGATTGTGTGCCTAACATAATGGCCGCCTTCTAACGGTGTGCTGCTGTCTGACATGCTGAAGCTGATATGTAACGTTATATTACTCAGTCATTGACTGAGTCACCTGTGCTGAAGCAGGAATATCCTTAAAACCTGACCTGTTGGTGGCCCTTGAGGACTGAAGTTGGCCACCCCTGCCCTAATGATTCATCTCCAATTTTTTTTTAAGTATTTACCTTCCTTCCTTTTTGACATGGCAAACATAGTGTCCGGACATCGTCGATGTTCCCACGTGACTAATGAAGCCAAAGAGTTCATATCCTGCGGAGAAAACAAACGGTCACGCTTGCATACGGATATGTAATAACTTGCATTGTAATAATTACCAAGTTGGAGATCTGTAGTACTGACACAGAAAGGGTTAACCCTGTGGTTCTCAAGTCCATCCCCTCCCCCCAACCTCCCCCCCACCCCGGCCTTGAGGACAGGAGTTGACAACCCGTGCTATATATGAATTTACTAGTTATAAGTACCCAGCGCTGCTCTGAAAACCAACAATTACTGAGATTTATAAATGGATAATTACATTTTTTAGTTTCTTAATGCAAAATCCCCTGCTAAAACAGCAACTGCACGCATAATAGTTTAATTGCTTCTGAGGTCCTGAAGGGTTCGATCGCGAGCCTCTAATGCTGCGTGTGTGGGACATTGCACTCTCGTCCCAAACACTAACCCCGCGCTCTGAAGAACTTTGGCTGCTCCTGTAGCTTTTGCTGATGTTGCAAATTGGATGTTTAGAGTGACCAAGATTAAGTGGGAGCTGGAGGGTTATTGGGGCAAACATGTCATATGTGACGTCATAAGTGATGACATCACATATGTCATTGCTGATGTCATTTGTGAATTGTATCCAAACGGACAAAAATCTGCTTCCTGATATGTAACCATCATGCTAAATTTGATTACGATATCTTAAGGAGGTATCCAAATGTCAGACAGACAGACAGACAATATAGTAGATTCTGATGTAAGGAGATTATAGTCAGCTGTAACTAATATTATTGCAAAACACGGTACACTCCCGCGGGTCACATGGCCTCAGCTCCGCCCACCTTCTCACACGTGACTGATTCAAAATAATGTCCGCTTCTCCCCGCAGCGCTGGTGCAGGATATAGCTACATCTGTACATTAAAGCTATTTAAATCGGTAAAAACTTTGTTAAATGAAGGAGTGGACATTTAAGAATTTCACATGGTTTAGATCAGCGGTGCGCAAACTGGGGGCGCGACCCCCAGGGGGGCACGAGACTGCCTGCGGGGGGCGCGCGGTTTACAGAGGCCCCGCGCGCTTCTAGAAAGCACTTAAATTAAGTGCCGGGGGAGCTGCAGGGTCTCTGTAAACCTTTACTTACCTTGGCTCCACACGTGTCGCCATGGCAACGTGGCGTCAAATGACGCCGCAAGGTCATGTAACGTCACGTTGCAATGGCAACGTGACGTTATGACGCCGGAGCAGAGGTAAGTGGGGGTGAGGAGGGGCGGGGGTGAGGTGACCGCCGGCAGGGGGATGGGCGCAGGGGGAAAAGTTTGCGACACCCTGGTTTAGAAAGTAAATACATACAGTGTAACTCGCCCAATTCTGTGCGTGTAGTAATCAAAATCTTCAAGTAATTGTGTCCAACTTTAAGCTATTCAGGGCAGGAATCATTTTTATTCCAGTGTTTTCCGTTTGCGACACACACACACACACCATACATACCATACATACATACATACACACACACACACACACACACACAGGTTTCTAAAAAAAAAAAAAAACACAAGTGCAAAGTGATGTAATAAAAATACTAACAAATATAAGGAAGGAAAAAATCTCTGTCAAATCGTAGTTTTCTCTTTGCAGAACCAGGGCACAGAACAGCACCCTGTTTTTCAGATAGGCGTCTTTGATAGGTGACTCCCACTGAATTGCAAACATCTCCCATCCTTTATGGCAGCTCACTGGAGCCACCTTGTGGCAGCCATCATGAAAAAATGTCCGGGATTGTTCGTGCAAATACAAGACTAGTGATGCATGTGCAATGAATTGAGATGTCTTGGCATAACAAATATGGATTACATTACATGGATGTTCATTTTGATTTGTACCAAAACATTTGATTGTAAAAGGACATATGGAGTGGAACTTCTGTGTATATAGCTATGGAGCAGTAAACTATTTAAGATTCGTGTTCCATGTATAGGGTAAGTACATTTTCTAAATGTGTTTGAACTTAGTTCAGCACCAACGTGTTTTGCATACATATAAATATATATGCCATGTTAATCTTACTTCCGTTTCCATCTCTGATTCGAGGTCCTTCTTGTTCGCCATCAGTGATTATGTTGCCATTTGGGTTGTTCTCAGTATCGATGGATACAGAAGCACTGCCACCTTCCCCGGCACACTCAGGGTGCGAAAAGATCCAGTCCAGAGCTCGCTCCAGATTATTGTTCTAGTGAGTTAGGAATCAAAGAAAGAGGTCAGCGGGAAGGTCCAACGTCAGCAGCTTTGGACAGATGTGAATGTTCAGAAAACGTTCCGCATATAAAGTGGATGCCTCATTATAATAAACGCGGCATCTGATCAGTATCATACATTATTTTGAGTTATCCTCACGTGTGATATACATCTTAATTTGCACATTGAGAGGAGATGGGGACAGGATGAATGTAATTAGTTTGGACTATACGGTATGTCTATGCACAAAGTCTGTGCCATTTCTATTGGATATGTTAATGTTAGGTCCTACTGTGAATAATTGTGCAAGAGCCCATTGGAAGCGTCATGTTACTGTTGCATGTTACATGTTACTGTGGCATGTTACTGTGGCATGTTACTGTGGCATGTTACTGTGGCATGTTACTGTTGGTACACGGTCATTTTACTTGTATGACGACAACTGGTATATACCAATATCCAGTCCAGCAAAAAGCAAAAAGGTAATACACACCAAAAATTATTAAATAGCAGCAATAATATATTAGAAAGAGGTTACCGGCTGCATCCAGAGAGACAAACAACCACTCCAAGCTGTATTTTTAATACAAAAATAGTGTTTATTTTACATAAAGAAACACCAATGTTTCAGCCATAATCACCTTCAGGGTTTGAAACGTTTTTTTCTTTATTTTCACTACAAAATAGTGTTTATTTTCCATAAAGCTTTGAGATCTTTCCAACTATATACAATATCCAACCTCTCGGACAAGCTGTAAATGTTTAATATCATTACAAAGAAGATACACTAGAACATCCCAGTTTCGGCCCCTTGTGACCTTGGGCAAGTCACTTTATCTCCCTGTGCCTCAGGCACCAAAAACAGATTGTAAGCTCCATGGGGCAGGGACTGTGTCTGTAACATTCCTGTGTGCTGCGTACCGTGTGCTGTACTGTAACTGGGATGCGCTTTGACTCCCATTGGGAGAAAAGCGCTATATTAAATAGTTATTAATAATAACTTACCGTTGCCCTTAATGCCTGGATAGCTTGATTTCTCTGGAAACCCATAGACGAGATGAGTGCGATGATCTCTTCTGGGGGTTGGTCCAGCATTGCATTTTGCCCATACGCTGCTGTGGAGGATACTGCTGCACTGCCAGGAATAACCAACGGTTCTGCAAAATCTGGGGACAAACATGAAAAGCGGGTTGAAGATAAATTAGCCGTGTTTGAGATCTAATTCTGATCTGTAATAAAATCATTGGTGTTTACCCATGTTAAATGTGCAGGATGTAGTCCTTCTAAAGTAAAAAGACAGACTTGCAATGTCAGAAGTATATAATAGCATATAAACATGCATCAGAGTGTGTCATTATATAGGTCAGTGTATCAGTGCGTGCCTGTGTGTGTGTATCATCTCTGTGTGTATGCGGTGCATGTTATCAATGACTGAGTAATAGTACTGTATGGCTATGTGCGTATCAAAGTCCTTGTGTGTACATCTGTATAGTGAGTACTCTGGTGAGCCTGTATTGAATCCATATGTGTTAATGAATTTAAGCAGCAATGTTACAGAGCATTTGATAGTCGCGTTAGTTTGATACTAGCGTTAGGGACCTGCAGGTATGAAAAGGCAGTGGGAACCATGAAATCCATTGACATTTGTGATTACAAAATATTTGCCTTGTCTGACTCCCCTGACGTGTGTTCTAACTGACCGGGTTCCTCCATGTGGGCGATTATCCAGTTAAAGGCCACTTCTGCCCCCATGCTTCCGGTGTAGTAAACGGCCTTCCGACAGGCTTCTAGAGGGAAGCCCATTTCTGCCAGCTGCATTACTGAAGACTCGTCTATGTCAGGAGCTAAGACAAAGCATAGGAGCGGATACTCAGCACTGCAGTACATGGCTGCTTCTGTCAATTTCATCTGAGATTTAATTAACAGAGTATGTAAAAGGAGAGGAGTCAAATCTTTAAAGTTATCAGCAATTAAGCAGGCAAAGCATACAAAATAAACATGGTGTTTATTGTATTTTTAAATCATTCATGTCATTCTGGAACCGGTTCTACAAAACTTTGAAATGAGCATCTGAACATGTGTAAAGCTCACTAGATGCAGTTAAACAATGTATTTTTAGGAAAAGGGGGAAATTGTAGCGGCCCATTTCAGTGACCGGGCAGAATAGGTTAGGCAATGGATATACATTGTATTTGTTTCTGAGTGGCCAGCATCAGGTATAACCATCCAGAACTGACAGGGGTTAGAGAACAGGCAGAAACCCCCCATCTGACCTGAGCATGTGAAAGTAACTACTGTATCCACTATCTATACTTCCCTGTAATACACCCTTTATGGCTAATTTAAGAGATATTAAAGTAATTCTTACTTGTGTTTGCTTATATGGGTTAGCACACCATAAAGGGTCATATGCTGTACTATGCTTTTCTGGATGTTAAACAAATGGTTGATAAGGGAGGCTATGAATGGTTGATAAGGGAGGCTATGAATGGGGACAGGGGAGGCAACGAATGGGGACAGGGGAGGCAAAGCATGGGGACGGGCGAGGCTACAAATGGGGACGGGCGAGGCTACAAATGGGGACGGGGGAGGCTACAAATGGGGACAGGGGAGGCTACGAATGGGGACAGGGGAGGCTACGAATGGGGACAGGGGAGGCTACGAATGGGGACAGGGGAGGCTACGAATGGGGACAGGGGAGGCTACGAATGGGGACAGGGGAGGCAACGCATGGGGACTGGGGAGGCAACGCATGGGGACAGGGGAGGCTACGAATGGGGACGGGGGAGGCTACGAATGGGGACGGGGGAGGTTACGAATGGGGACGGGGGAGGCTACGAATGGGGACGGGGGAGGCTACGAATGGGGACGGGGGAGGCTACGAATGGGGACAGGGGAGGCTACGAATGGAGACAGGGGAGGCTACGAATGGGGACAGGGGAGGCTACGAATGGGGACAGGGGAGGCTACGAATAGGGACAGGGGAGGCTACAAATGGGGACAGGGGAGGCTACAAATGGGGATAGCAGGGGGGGGGGACTGACCCGATTTGTTTTAAAGCATATTGCTTCTTCAAACCATGATGGTTTACTCCCCATCATTTGCAAGCTGGATCCTGCTCTTATCATTTGTACTTATGATCTCATTTGGTAGGAAGGAGCAGCTCAATTTAAGGAGATGGATCTCTTGGAGAGCAGCCAGCTATAGCTAGAGCAAGCCCATTAAATCCACCACAATGAGACTTCATGAGATGCTGAAAGTGCAAAGATAATATCAGGACCTGAGGCTGCACTGTAGACTTAAACGGAATTGCTGTCGTGATCAAATTCTAACCACAAAATGTGATGTTTCAGGATTAGTGGCTGTATAAGAATTGATTGTACGGTATACATATACATATATATATATATATATATATATATATATATATATATATATATATATATATATATATATATAGTGTGTGCTGGGTTCACCCACAATCCTGAAGGATATCTCGTTTCATGAAGCTTCAGTCCCAATTAATAGAGAGACGCAGTCAAGCAAAAGTGCTCACAAAAGTAAGACAACTTTTCTGCGCTCTCCATGTCGGCTGCGTTGCAGACTGGTCCTACTGCTGGTCAATTGGCTCTGTAAACAATTAATCTGGGGTTTGGGAGTGTGGGGACAGGGGGAAACTTGTCCCTCATTATTTTTCACATTTAAAAATCCTGAAATCCTGATGATTTTCCCAATATGAATGGATCATGGAATTGGTATTTTAAATGATTGGCCATAGGATTCCCGATGGACTTCAATTGGAATTACTGTCCAAAAATAGATATAGAATCAGCCCCCCCATATCATTCTGTTTAGCAGACAAATACTGAAATATGTAAATAGCTCCCATACTTCATCCTGTTGATATTGGCAGTAAGCATTTCTAACCAAACATGTGGAATTAAAATAGATAATAAAGTTTAAATGTAACATGAAACAGAAGGGGGGAAAAGACTGATGAAGCAGAGATACGTACGCTCCATGAAATGGTTCCTCAAACGATCTGAAATAAAAAAATTAATTAAGTATTAAAATACATTCCAAGAAGAACCAGAAATATAATCACTACATCGAAAATGATAAAAACAAGTATGTTTCAGCCCTACTGCAAATCCCTCTGGAACGTGCTACTCTCCATTGCAGGTCTATAGTATATTGTTTAAAATCAAAGACGAAACATGAAACACAGACTGAGCCCATCCATTGACACAAATACACGGTACAGTGCTATATATATATATATATATATATATATATATATATATATATATATATATATATATATATATATATATATATATATATATATATATATATATATATATATTGAATAAAATGGTCTTTTAGTTTAACTCTTTGGCCAAAGTATCGTAAGCCCATGAGCCCCTCCAAGGCAGACCACGTCTCATGGGTTCCTAACACCAATATAAATTCTTAATAACCTGTACATTACCAGGAAGAATGATTTATAATAAATCTGTCAATATTAGTTGCAAAGTTCAAAGTCTGATTGAAGCTCTTATTAACCTGTTCACGTGGTCTGCCTTGGAGGGGCTCATGGGCTTACGACACTTTGGCCAAAGAGTTAAACTAAAAGACCTATATCTATATATATATATCTATATCTATATAATCCAATGCACAGCCGGCACACCATATGCAAGTAAATAAGTTTTGGTGCTTATCCCATAAAGCAACAACAGACCATACGATACCGGTTGCAACACGACATCAAGGGACAGCACGCAGATAAGTAAATCATACATTTTCTATATTTCTATATTTGATAGAAGACACAAAAACCGACGTTTCGGTCCCCCAGTGGGACCACCTTGAGAAAGGTCCCACTGGGGGACCGAAACGTCGGTTTTTGTGTCTTCTATCAAATATAGAAAATGTATGATTTACTTATCTGCGTGCTGTCCCTTGATGTCGTGTTATATATATATATAGCAACTGTAAATATTACTGTATGTTCATTTGCATGTCTTAGACAGGGTTGCAGACCTGTCTAAGACATGCAAATGAACATACAGTAATATTTACAGTTGCTTTATGCTTTACTGTGGAGGGTTTTTGTCACTTTTTATATATATATATAGGCACTGTACCATGTATTTGTGTTAATGGATGTAGCACTGGGCTCTGTCTGTGTTTCATGTTTCGTCTCTGATTTTAAATATATATTGCCATGCTCAGTAGCACTCCTCTTTGACACTTATATGCATATATATACGTTGTGGTTATTTTGGGGGTTCAATATGAGCTTACAGGCGTTCTGTATGTTCTATAGTATATTGTGCCAATGGGGATAGTTTTGCAACCAAAATGAAGACAACTTATGTGTGGCTCATTAGAAGGGAGTCTCAATCTTTGGAAGATGTAATATTGTGGATTTTCCAGAATATTGTCATTGTACATGAAATAAGGATAAATGGGGACACTACTTTATGCAAGATCTTGTACATGTGGTCTTTATGGACCAAGAACCACTCCAACAATCCCAAACTGCCCCATAGTAGTATGAATTACATCATCAACTTAGAATATAGATGATTATTGAGGCATAGGAAATTACAGGAGACACTATTAATGAATGCATAGACTGCAATGGAGTGTTATTCTCTAATGTCTTGATTTTTCCATTAACACTAGTACTGCTGGAATGGAAATTTGCTATGGTCACCTCCTGCATGCAGCACTGAATGGATATAATAGATTTGTCTAGAACCTCTAAATCTAATTCCTTTGTATGCTCAGACCTAATTGCTGTGCATATACAAGCTTCAACATAAAGAGACTAACCAGAAGACTGTTAATCAAAAAGGTAATACCTCTGGGGTCATCGGGAATGACAATAGGAGGCGCAATGTCTGGAAGTTCTTCTTCTCCGGGTTGAATCCCTGTTGCTCGGAGATGGTTGATGTCGAGCAGATCTGGCATATCCACAGACACGTCTATACAAAGGAAGAGCGCTCAATGCACCCACTTCTCCAACAAAGCAATTCTAAACCAGGCATTCTGTACCGCCACCTCTAAGAATGCACTAAGGACATGGATGCGCTATTCTGTACATTCAACCCTGTACTGTAAGTGCAGATGTATCACAGCATCTGCTGCTTCAACTACAAGCACAGGGGATACCTACCAAGTTTTTTGGGCACCCAGTCAAGGCCAAATGTAAATTTCTTTATCTGGACTACCAAGTATTCAGGGAATGAAGAAAAGCGAGATGTCCTAGGAAACACAAACACAAGTTGGGTGTGCAAAAGTGCATAGTGTGCGCACAAATGTATACACACACACGCAGTTACAAGCAGATGAGGGTGAAAAAATGACTTCTGTCGATCAAGTTCAACCGATGCTACATTTAGACGACAGATAATTTATCCTATATTTGTACTTACAGTATATTGATCCAGAGGAAGGCAAACACAAAACCCCAGTGACACATCATCTAATACAATCTCCTAAAGGGAAAAATAAATTCCTCCCTGACTCCCAAGAATTGGCAATCAGACCTAGATCAACATCCTTCCCATGTTTACGTGTGTGTGTGTGTGTGTGTGTGTGTGTGTGTGTGTGTGTGTGTGTATGTATATATATATATATATATATATATATATATCCCTGTGTAGTTTTGGGGTTATATGTCTTTCTCCTCCTGTGCAATAATCCCTGGTAAGGGCAGGTTCGCCAGGAGTAATCATGGGGTTTGGCCTCCTGTGCTATGTAGTATCTGGTGAAGGTAGTGTCATCAGGCTCTGTGTCCAATTACAGTGACACAGGGGTGGTGCCTATTGGAGCTATTTAGTGCACAGCACTTCCTGTATTTATTTAGTTAGTGTCCCACCCCACCTGAGTGAGACTAGTTTGACCCAGCAAACTGCCAGGGCTCTGGCAAGCTTTGTGGCCCTTCCTTGGGGGAGAGGTGTGGGCAGACTATTCCCCTTACTCCATCAGGAAGTAAGGGAAGAGCAAGGACAACTTCTAGGGCCCTGACTAGGAGTGAGTGTCCAGGGACTTCCTTTGGGTTGGCAACCTGAGATGAGCAGCTAAAAGACCGGCCGCTATGATGGGCAGTCTGCCAGTGCTGATGTTAATAAAGGATGCCAAAGATAAAGATCGCTTCTGTCCTGATTGTGGAGTCATTTGGGAAGAAGGTGCACAAAGAGGTTATCTTTCAGAGACTCCTCCCTACTACGCTGGGGGTCTGGAAGAGATGGAGGCGCTGTACCATGAGTGAATATGAACTCTCAGCTATACCTCGCAAGCCAGTCCTGATGCCATCCCCCATACCATCGCGGGAGTCTCAGGGATACTGTAAGCCAGCAGGTGCACCACACTACACCACATGTAATATGGGTCAGTTTCCACAGAAGGGGGTCAATATGAGATTGGGCCAGGGAAACTCTGTTACACATTATATATATATATATATATATATATATAATATATATATATATATAATATATATATATATATATATATATATATATATATACAGTATATACATAAATGCGTGTGTGTGTGGTGTGTGTGTGGTGTGTGTGTGGTGTGTGTGTGGTGTGTGTGTGGTGTGTGTGGTGTGTGTGTGTATTGTGACAAACGCCCCTCTTTTGTAGTGCTGACGTCTGTCTGGGTTCTTCCCGACACAGTCTTCTAGGGTTATTTAATACAAAAACAGGATCATGCAAAGTATTATGCTGCTTAACTCAGGCTTCTGCCTGCTTTATTTTCATCCAAGTAAGGTACTGCAGCTTTAACATGTGTAGGTTAGAGGTACTCAGATACTTTCATTCAGCAGTTCACTCATTTCATTGTTACAGTATTTCCCACACTGTTATTTCAAGTAAAAAGAAACCAAATTATATAAACAAAATCCTATCCCTTTCAGGGATCTAACTACACATCAAAATCAGTCTCTCTAACAGCTGCTGGCCAACTAAACTGGTTCCCCAGCTTAAAACAATGCTCTCTCATTTAGGGTCACAAGATACAGCACAGTCTTTTAGCAACAGCAGTAACCATTTGTTTGTCTTATCTGTTTGGGGTGTCCAGGCAAATCCTCTGGTACTGTGATACGTGGAGAGGCCGTCAACCTCGATACTGGATGCAGGAGAGTAGCGACACCCCCAGCCCCCAGGCTCCAAGGAGAGAGAGTGAAATGCAAAACCTCTCTGCTCTAAATACCTGTGCATGTGATTAGAAGAGCAGGTGAGGGAGAACTAGAGCCATTGTAATCTGTGCTCTGGATTTTCCATCCAGCTGCCTGAGTTAATGGGAAGCTGTGGAACGGATCATTTTTAGCTATTCCTGCACTTTCTGCTCTAAAATGGGGCAGAAAGCTGCCTAACATCTTTGGACTATGTCACATATCCCCCTCCCCAGCTCACACCTACTGGGGTGAGCGGCCATGGACCTCACTGGGGTGAGCGTCCTACCTGAAATACTTGAGCTAACTCCTCAGTACAATATTAAGTATTCACATGATACGAATATGAACTTCATTATAAATTTACCAACCGAAAAGGGCATTTTTTTTTCCATATTGTAAGCTACCAATATTTTTTCTCTTATACTACAGCCTTGTAATCTTAAGGGCCTTCAACCCTGTATATTAATTTGTAGTTTAGCTACATTTTCAACACAGAGAACCAATATAACATTGTAATATTGACAAAATGCTTATTTGCATAGTTAAGTGTCCGTGACATAGTCCACACGTGTAATAAAAAAAATTAATCGGTCAGTTCCCCCAAACATTTTTTTTTTTTTTTTTTTTTTGACTTCCAGTCTATTGCATCCTTTGACTTTATTTCATAGCCCGCTGCAACCTGCAAATGACAGGACTGTTTCTTTAGCTTCTGATGAGATCCTTGGACCAGATTCTCCTTGGCTCCACAGTGTGGTCCAGATTGGTGAGATATGGAACTATTCAGGCGCCATGTTAACCTTCGTTGTTTTTTCTTTTCAATCTTTGATTTCCCTTTTGTGGCCATTACCAGGCCTTTGGGTTTTGGAGACCTAGTTGCCTCTGTACAAACGTAGTCCATATTAACCATGTCATCAGGATCTGTCAACAAGTTTGTGTTTTCAGGAACTGCCACCCACTTGGCTAAAACATCTTCTGTGTTGTCCTGGGTGTGTCCACTAGTTTGATAATCTTCTGGACAACGTAAATGAAATTGAGGATCTGGATTTTTGAATTCCAGATCAGGGAGTATATTCTCAGGAGGGTGCCTATCTGTTTCTGGAATAACAGCAGCACAATCAAAGTCAATTCTTTCTCCTTCCTCTTTGTCATCAGTGAGGACATTGAGTTTACTTTCCCTGGTCTCCTTTTGTGACCGTGTCTCTTTTAGCCTTGGAATCTCTTTCTCCAACTTCATCTTTATAGCAAATCGTAATATTGCAACAGCATTGAAGATACACGTATAGGAACGTACAGCTTGCTTGGTTAGGAGGTAGGATTGATAGCCCGACTGAACCACTTTAGCCGCTTCTCCCATGTCCGTCATCTGTTTCAGAGCGAGGTTTAACTCTGTTTCATTTTCTCTATTCTTGACCTGCAGCTGCAGGTGCTCCTTCCGGGTCTTGTCCAGCTCCAGCTGCAGCCGGGCCCCCTCATTTGCCGTGTGGTCCAGCTGCTTGTAGATATCGGCCATCTCGCTTTTATAGCGCAGTGTCAGGCAAACCACCTGACGGACGGACACCTCCTCTCTCTTGGCGCACTGTATCTCGCGCTCAGCCATCTGCTTCTGCAGCTCTTCAACCTGATCGTGCCAGACCTCCCTCAGGGTCTTCACCTCTTTCTGGTGCTTGCTCTGGGTTTGCATCAGCGCCTCCATTTTTTGGAGCTCTGCAGTTTGTGTCGCCTGGATCGCCGCTGATTCTGTATTCTGCAGTGCTTCCTGCATTTCTAACTTTTCCTGAATCAATTGCTTCTCCACTTTTTCTGCTTGGTGAAGCTTCTCATCACTTTCACTGATCTGGTCAGTCAAGTCTGAATTTTTCTGTGTCAGACTTACATTCTCTCTTTTTACAGTCTCTAAATTACTCAGGGTATTCTCATAGGTTTTCTTCAATGTACACAGCTCTGAGCTGCGAGCGTAGACCTCATGGCGTGAGAGTTCCAGCTCTGCTTTAAGCGCGCTAGCCTCTTGCCGAGAAACCCCCAACTCTGTGATGAAGTTTTGCACATCTTTCTGGGACATCTCATAGCATAGTTTCCAGTCAGTTCTTGTTTTCTTTGATTCGCTTGGCTCTCTGCCTATGGTGGTAGCAGTAGCCTTTGTCATCTCTAGGCGTGTCGTCATTCCTGGGACGATTGCGCCAGGCCCTATGGGCTGTTGCTCATCTCGGCGCCTTTCTGACGCATGTCCTGACAGCGCAGGTTCAAGTGGCTCGGTCACTTCCCCTGTGACTTGAGTAACAGTTTTCTTTCTTTTTGCTTTATTAGCTCCAGAGATATCAGTGGTCCTGGGCACACACTCACTGTTATCAGCTTCCACATCTTGCTTGCACTCACAGGGCGTTGCTTGCTTTTGCAGCTGTTTGTCTTTGAAAATTTTGGGGCACACATCTTCCATGTGACCTACTTCACGACAGGCCCAGCATACTAAATTCATCTGTAGGTACGGCTCTCCTCCAGGGTCGTGATCATAGTATGGCCTGAAGGGACACTGTTTTGTATGGTTACGTACATTACACAACAAACATTTCACGTCGGCCATTTTAGAAACCCGGCAGGGACAATTGCTAGCTGCAATTTCACTCACTTCAGCAACTTACATACAGCACTTGCTAGCTGCAAATTCACTCACTTCAGCAAAAGGCATTAGCTTAACAAACAGCACTTGCTAGATGCAAAAATTTTTTTTTTTTTTTCTTCAGCAAAACATTTTGGTTTTCTGTTTGGGTTCAGGGTGCTATTGCATCCACACTTCGCACATTCTCTGTGTACGCTAGAAGCACAACTGATATACACAGTGGAACAGACTTCACTCATAGCATCTGTATTTTACTTCAGCTGGGCGGCCATTTTAAACCCCCGCATTTATTTGCAAACCCACAGACTTTAGTGTCTGCCCGCATTCTCCACCATATGTGACAAACGCCCCTCTTTTGTAGTGCTGACGTCTGTCTGGGTTCTTCCCGACACAGTCTTCTAGGGTTATTTAATACAAAAACAGGATCATGCAAAGTATTATGCTGCTTAACTCAGGCTTCTGCCTGCTTTATTTTCATCCAAGTAAGGTACTGCAGCTTTAACATGTGTAGGTTAGAGGTACTCAGATACTTTCATTCAGCAGTTCACTCATTTCATTGTTACAGTATTTCCCACACTGTTATTTCAAGTAAAAAGAAACTAAACTATATAAACAAAATCCTATCCCTTTCAGGGATCTAACTACACATCAAAATCAGTCTCTCTAACAGCTGCTGGCCAACTAAACTGGTTCCCCAGCTTAAAACAATGCTCTCTCATTTAGGGTCACAAGATACAGCACAGTCTTTTAGCAACAGCAGTAACCATTTGTTTGTCTTATCTGTTTGGGGTGTCCAGGCAAATCCTCTGGTACTGTGATACGTGGAGAGGCCGTCAACCTCGATACTGGATGCAGGAGAGTAGCGACACCCCCAGCCCCCAGGCTCCAAGGAGAGAGAGTGAAATGCAAAACCTCTCTGCTCTAAATACCTGTGCATGTGATTAGAAGAGCAGGTGAGGGAGAACTAGAGCCATTGTAATCTGTGCTCTGGATTTTCCATCCAGCTGCCTGAGTTAATGGGAAGCTGTGGAACGGATCATTTTTAGCTATTCCTGCACTTTCTGCTCTAAAATGGGGCAGAAAGCTGCCTAACATCTTTGGACTATGTCACATATCCCCCTCCCCAGCTCACACCTACTGGGGTGAGCGGCCATGGACCTCACTGGGGTGAGCGTCCTACCTGAAATACTTGAGCTAACTCCTCAGTACAATATTAAGTATTCACATGATACGAATATGAACTTCATTATAAATTTACCAACCGAAAAGGGCATTTTTTTTTCCATATTGTAAGCTACCAATATTTTTTCTCTTATACTACAGCCTTGTAATCTTAAGGGCCTTCAACCCTGTATATTAATTTGTAGTTTAGCTACATTTTCAACACAGAGAACCAATATAACATTGTAATATTGACAAAATGCTTATTTGCATGTGATTAGAAGAGCAGGTGAGGGAGAACTAGAGCCATTGTAATCTGTGCTCTGGATTTTCCATCCAGCTGCCTGAGTTAATGGGAAGCTGTGGAACGGATCATTTTTAGCTATTCCTGCACTTTCTGCTCTAAAATGGGGCAGAAAGCTGCCTAACATCTTTGGACTATGTCACAGTATGTATAAACACACACACACACACACACACACAGACACACTAGTGATTATTAAGGACGGGGACTTGGCTCCATTACTAAGAAAACATTATGGCATTTTGTGCTTCCTCTTACCTAAACAGACCCCCTTTAGTATAAAAGTAATACCGTTCCTAACCCATGTTTGAGACAATCGCAGCACACATCGTATTTCATAGGAGAAACAAGCCCAAATGGATGTTTAGAACATGTTTTAACCAGAAACATAAAGGCTTTCTTATAGTGTAGCAAGACCTATCCCCCCGTGTGTGCGCGTGTGAAACTCTGCACTAGAGAAGTGTGACATGCGCCTCTCCAGCACAAGCTAAATATAGGAGCAGGAGGAATCGTTTTCTGAACCTCTGTGCCCTCTCTCTTCCAGGAAATAGCCGACACTGATAGCAATGGATTGCTGGTCTTTGCAGTGGGGTTTTCCTCTAATTATGTGTGTGCAACCAATTCTGGGTGTGCACCGAGTCTGCATTTGTGATCATTTCACTATGTGATCTATTAATCCCAGGTCCTGACTTCCATGCATTTCTAGGAAGCCTTTTCTGATACACATTACACCCTGATCATACAGTGGGGGAGGGCAACTCCAGTCCTCAAGGGCCTCCAACAGGTCAGGTTTTAAGGAAATCCCAGCTTCAGCACAGGTGGCTCAATCAGTGCGACTGAGCCACCTGTGCTGAAGCAGGGAAATCCTTCAAACCTGACCCGTTGGTGGCCCTTGAGGACAGGAGTTGCCCGCCCTTGTCATAGAGGGATAAGTACAATTTGCGGTGTGTATAATCTGTGCAATATAAGACGTTGTCCAACAGTACATATCATACCATGTGCAACTATTTGGTGTGTCTGATCTGGGTGCGGGCTGTCCCCCATTTTCTTGCTTATAGATCTTTATATCCGTTCCCTTGTTTGTATGTATACACACACACACACACACACACACACACACACACACACACATGTTATTAGTATTCTTATACACTATATGTGATCCTCACTAAAACGTTTTTGATGGCAAATTCTCATTACTTGTTGATTTTTTTGAGTGCGGGGAACCTATTATTTATAGATTGATTGGGTGGGGATCTAAGGGGTCCCTATTTATCCCCTGTCTGGAATTCTTTCAATATATAGTGGTGTTGGCCGTCGTTTTTGATTTTTAACATTAATTGGAAACCAACACAACTACAGAACTAAGGTAGGAGGCAAAAGTAAGGTGAGGCCCGCTCAGCTCCTAATCTCAGAATATAATCCGGTTTGCTCCAAGACAGTGGATCTTGTAGTGTGCTGTTATTAGGGTTGCCTGGTGTCCGGTATTGAAACGGACTGTCTTGTATTTGGGCCCTCTGTCCAGTAAAAAAATGGAGGTAATACTGGACACCTACATGGACATAGTGACTTGACCGGCTTTGGGGGCCGCAGGATGTACCCCAGCAGGGAGAGAGCAGGGCTGTTGCTATAGGGCTGGGCAGTTTCCTCCATCCTGATTGACTGCATTACCCAGCAGCAGCAAGAGAAATGAGAGGGATGGGGGGAGAGAACGAGGGATGGGTGGAGCGAAAAAGAGGGATGTGGGGGAGCGAAAAAGGGGGGTGAGGAGAGGAAGAGAGGGATGGAGGAAGAGAGAGGGATGGAGGGAGAGAAAGAGGGATGGAGGGAGAGAAAGAGGGATGGAGGGAGAGAAAGAGGGATGGAGGGAGAGAAAGAGGGATGGAGGGAGAGAAAGAGGGATGGGGAGAGAAAATGAGAGAGATGGAGGAGAGAGAGAGGGATGGGGGAGAGAAAGATGGGTGGGGGAGAGAAAATGAGAGGGACAGGGGAGAGAGAGGGATGGGGGCAGAGAATAATAATAATAATAATAATAATAGCATGTTCTTGTATAGCGCTGCTAGTTTTACGTGGCACTTCACAGAGACATTTTGCAGACACAGTCCCTGCTGAGCTTACAATCTATGTTTTGGTGCCTGAGGCACAGGGGGACAGAGTGACTTGCCCAAGGTCACAAGGAGCTGACACTAGGAATTGAACCAGGTTCACCTGCTTCAAACTCAGTACCAGGCAGTGTCTTTACTCACTGAGCCACTCCTTCTCAGAAAGAGAAGGATGGGGGGAGAGAAAGAGAGGGGTGGGGGGAGAGAAAGAGAGGGGTGGGGGGCAGAGAAAGAGAGGGCTGGGGGGAGAGAAAGAGAGGGGTGGGGGGAGAGAAAGAGAGGGGTGGGGGGAGAGAAAGAGAGGGGCGGGGGGAGAGAAAGAGGGGTGGGGGAGAGAAAGAGAGGGGTGGGGGGAGAGAAAGAGAGGGGTGGGGGAAAGAAAGAGAGGAGTGGGTGGAGAGAAAGAGAGGGGTGGGGGGGGAGAAAGAGAGGAGTGGGGGGGGAGAAAGAGAGGGGTGGGGGGAGAGAAAGAGAGGAGTGGGGGGGAGAGAAAGAGAGGGGTGGGGGGAGAGAAAGAGAGGAGTGGGGGGAGAGAAAGAGAGGGGTGGGGGGAGAGAAAGAGAGAAGTGGGGGGGAGAGAAAGAGAGGGGTGGGAGGAGGGAAAGAGAGGAGTGGGGGGGAGAGAAAGAGAGGGGTGGGGGGAGCGAAAAAGGGGGATGAGGAGAGAAAGAGAGGGATGGAGGAAGAGAGAGGGATGGAGGGAGAGAAAGAGGGATGGAGGGAGAGAAAGAGGGATGGAGGGAGAGAAAGAGGGATGGAGGGAGAGAAAGAGGGATGGAGGGAGAGAAAGAGGGATGGGGGAGAGAAAATGAGAGAGATGGAGGAGAGAGAGAGGGATGGGGGAGAGAAAGATGGGTGGGGGAGAGAAAATGAGAGGGACAGGGGAGAGAGAGGGATGGGGGCAGAGAATAATAATAATAATAATAATAATAATAATAGCATGTTCTTGTATAGCGCTGCTAGTTTTACGTGGCACTTCACAGAGACATTTTGCAGACACAGTCCCTGCTGAGCTTACAATCTATGTTTTGGTGCCTGAGGCACAGGGGGACAGAGTGACTTGCCCAAGGTCACAAGGAGCGGACACTGGGAATTGAACCAGGTTCACCTGCTTCAAACTCAGTGCCAGGCAGTGTCTTTACTCACTGAGCCACTCCTTCTCAGATAGAGAAGGATGGGGGGAGAGAAAGAGAAGGATGGGGGGAGAGAAAGAGAGGGGTGGGGGGAGAGAAAGAGAGGGGTGGGGGAGAGAAAGAGAGGGGTGGGGGGAGAGAAAGAGAGGGGTGGGGGGAGAGAAAGAGGGGGGTGGGGGGCAGAGAAAGAGAGGGCTGGGGGGCAGAGAAAGAGAGGGCTGGGGGGAGAGAAAGAGAGGGGTGGGGGGAGAGAAAGAGAGGGGTGGGGGGAGAGAAAGAGAGGGGTGGGGGGAGAGAAAGAGGGGTGGGGGAGAGAAAGAGAGGGGTGGGGGGAGAGAAAGAGAGGGGTGGGGGAAAGAAAGAGAGGAGTGGGTGGAGAGAAAGAGAGGGGTGGGGGGAGAGAAAGAGAGGAGTGGGGGGGGAGAAAGAGAGGGGTGGGGGGAGAGAAAGAGAGGAGTGGGGGGAGAGAAAGAGAGGGGTGGGGGGAGAGAAAGAGAGGAGTGGGGGAGAGAAAGAGAGGGGTGGGGGGAGAGAAAGAGAGGAGTGGGGGGGAGAGAAAGAGAGGGGTGGGGGGAGGGAAAGAGAGGAGTGGGGGGAGGGAAAGAGAGGAGTGGGGGGAGAGAAAGAGAGGGGTGGGGGGAGAGAAAGAGAGGGGTGGGGGGGAGAGAAAGAGAGATGTGGGGAGGAGAGAAAATGAGAGGGATGTGGGGAGGAGAGAAAATGAGAGGGATGGGGGAGTGGGAAGAGTTTATACGGGGATGGGGGGAGACAGAGGATGAGGGGAGGGTGGGGGGGAGGGGGAGGGTGGGGGGGTGAGAGTATGACTGTAGTTATGTTATTTATAAATGATCTGACAGTTACACCATTTTTTCTAAATTTCACTCCAAGTTTGCACCGTTTCATATTGTATTTTGTAAAAGAATTCTGAGGAGGGCGCTCCCTCCCCCGCTCCCTCCCCCGCTCCCTCCACCCCCCTACCCCCGCACCGTCCCCCACTCTCTCCCCCGCTCCCTCCCCCGATTTCTTTTACAAAATAGAATATGAAATTGTGCAAATTGGTGCAAACTTGGAGTGAAATTTAGAAAGAATGGTGTAATGGTCAGATCATTTATAAATAACATACCTGCCCATAGACTTTGAGCGCATCTCGCCGGTCACCATTGTGTCCAGTATTTTTGGAGAAGCCGCCTGGCAACCCTAGCAGCCATAATCCGAAGGCAGGTGACCGGAAGAAGGACGCCGACTGGACAGAAACGGAAAATAAAAGACAGAGCGAAAGTCACAGTGAGCGAATGCGTGGAACCTAAAGACCACGCCCCATATTCTGTAAAGTCCAAATAGCGCCCATCCAGTACGCGCTATTGCAGTTGATATAGCATAAGGGTCAATGGTACAATTATATCTAGCAAGAGGCCGACAAAAGAAAATGGCAGAGGTAAAGAAATCTGCAACTTTTCATACAAACATACATACATACAAACATACATACATACACACCATATAGCCAATAAAGAATATCACTTGTAAGCACATTCACATGTCTTAGACAGGTCTGCACTCCTGCCTTTCACCATTATCACCTAGCATACAGTGTTCCCACTGCAGCAAGGGATTCTGGGAAATGACATGCAAATGAGTACACAATGTGTCACCTTTTGCCTGGAATATCCATTCACATGGAGCCCATTTAATCTGATGCATCGCCGTTCACACAGCTTTTAAGCACAGCAAGTCAAACCACTCACAGACATGTTTCAACCTTGATGGGTATCAGGGTGAGGTTGGTTTGTACTTGCATTGCTAGTCCCATGCTGTGCTTAAAAGCTATGTGAACGGCGATGCATCAGATTAAATGGGCTCCATGTGAATGGATATTCCAGGCAAAAGGTGACACATTTGCATGTCATTTCCCAGAATCCTTTGCTGCAGTGGGAACACTGTATGCTAGGTGATAATGGTTGAAAGGCAGGGTTGCAGACCTGTCTAAGACATGTGAATGTGCTCACAAGTGATATATATATATATATATATATATATATATATATATATATATATATATATATATATATATATATATATATATATATATATATATATATATATACACACACACACACATACACATATAGTACAAACATACATATAACAAATCTCCAATTGTAGGTTTGCAAAGCCTTTAAAATCATTACATATACAGTATACGTATACAAAATACATTAACTAGCAACGCGGTTCTAAAAAACCCGTAACATTCACGGAGTATCTATGTTTCATTGCGTGGAGCGCTACTGTATAAACAAACCAACATTCTTACATCCAACAATCGTAAAAACATGGCATTTAATCTCCATTCTCAGTCAGACTTTTTATGCAACCCAAAACTATAATGTAAATAATGCAAAATGAATATATATATATAGTACTGGAGAGAAAAAAAAACGGAGGAATATTTCCAGCTCAGTGGCCGGTTACATTCTTTCAGAGCACACTGCAGTTGTGGAACATTTTGCTGATGGATGATATTTTTAGGCCCTTTCCCCGGGAAGTGGGGGCAGTTTAGATACGGCTTGAATGTTTTACAGCTAATCCAGGAGCACGAGGCAGGCAACCCAATGGTTTTGTCTGACATGAGAGACACAGACAATAATAAATGGACTAATAAAAGGCTTAGCGGTAACAAAACTCCATTTACTTTACAAACGTTGCAGTTGAAGATAAGGCAGTGATTAAAGGCTCGGCCATACACGGCCTCTCGCTGAAATAATGGCAGCGATTATTATTCGGTTCAGGCCCTACGACTGATATCCTAAAAAAAATACCTCATCGGACAGGTGTAAGTATTTTTAAATAAGAGTTCTACACGCCATGCACATGCCAAGTAAGACGGACAGGATGCAGAACAAGGGAGAGATCGAGCGGCCGGACAGCAAGACCCATCTTCAACTTTAGGATATCCGTTTTACAAACATGGCCAGGAAAACATTCAAAAAGTACAAACATACTGAAGGAGGGAAGAGCCCTTATATAAAGGACTTGGTTAGCCTGTTCAAACAGACGAAGCAAAGACTGGGGTATACTATCAAGAGGGAATAAGTTGAAGGTAAAATTATATAACGGACTGACATAGTACAAGTAAATGTTTACAAGTTGAGTTGAAGGTTCAAGTGTTACTATATTAACAATAAAAAGGAAATAATGCAAAACAAATATTGTATGGAACATAAAGAGATACCTGTATAAGAATCTGCTACATTATGCAGGGTTAAAAATATACTGTATGTACAAGTCTGCAGAATTGCCAATAAAAATATTTTACAAAAAAAAAAAAAAATAATGTAAAGAAGACAATCAAAAAAATAACAGATTTGCTTGATTTCATTTGAAGTGTCAGTCCCCTGTTTTAATATATAAACACCGGGACAGCATGCTGCATAGGGCTGCGGGTGATGCTTCTTTAAGGCTCTGGATTCTGATGTCAGGCTCAGATTTTTTACAGATGCAGCAGAAAGCTATTGTATCCGTTAATCTGCGCGTTAAAAAAAAACCGCCAACAATACAGCAGCTATTATGGGGGGGGAGATACGGGAGGTATCAAGGAGAAAAAAACGTGGAAAATACTGCGTGCGTTGAGAGAAAAAAGCGCAAAATATATTGCATGCTTTAAGAAAAAAAACGTGAAAAATACTACGTACATAAAAACATGAAAAATACCATAGCCGGGAGTCATCAAAGCGCCATCTGCGGTATCAGCCATTGACATCAGCGATTCAGCTGCGATAGCGCAGATCGCGTTTTGATGATGTTAAAAACACACGTGTTTCAATTGTTTTCAACGGCGGGCGTTAAATATCGCACTTGCGATGTAACAATGTATACTTCATTATTAGGTAATAATTTGGATGGAATTAATTCCATTGTGAGCCCAACGTCTTCTTCAACGACATCTTCCCAAGAGATGTTCTGGAAGAGCAATAAATACGCGTGGGAACCAATTCTAACGCCTCGTGAGCTACAGACTCGGAATATAGACAGGAATTAGGTTACCCAGAAAGGACGGCTCGGGGCCAGTTCTGCTATTGGAAATAAAGTGGATTTATATTTCAGGAAGTTAGAAGCCAAATAGAATTGATTGGTGGTACTTCGGATTATGTAAAGCAGCGGTGCGCAAACTGGGGGCGCGGCAGTTATAGAGGTCCCGCGCTCTCCCCCCAGGCATTTAAATTAAATGCCGGGGGACCGCGCGAGGCCTCTATAATACCCTTCCAGCGACACATTGTCCTGGTAACCCGGCATCAAATGACGCCGCGGGGTCACGTGACGTCACAAGACCCTGCCTGTCATTTGACGCCGGGGGCCGAGCAGGGAGGGGGGGGGCGCGAGGTGCCAAGGAGAGCAGGCAGGGGTGCGCACAGGGGAAAAGTTTGCGCACGCCTGATGTAAAGAATACATGAAGAGTAGAGATGGGGGAATCCGCCCAAATCCGTTTTTCCGGCTTTTCGCTGACGTTACCCCCGAAATCCGTTTCGTGGTTTAAAATCCGCAAACGGATTTGGGCGCTTTCAATCTGCGCGGATTAATCAAAAACCGCCATTGTATACAACCCGTGGACGGATTTGTAGACTCCAATCTGCGGATTCAGCCACGGGATTGCTGAATCAGCGGAGTGTAGTGGTAATAATAATAATAATAATAATAATAATAATAATAATAAATCTGCAAAGGGCGATTCGCCCTTTTTGAGATTGATCCGCTGAAATCCGCGGACCAAAAGGAACCGGCTGACCCGCTGCGGATAGAAATTCTCCACCAAATATTCCCCCATCGCCAATGAAGACTCACTTAACACCTGCAGACTTGGCTTGGAGAGCACTGCTCCAGAAGTCATCGACATTGTCGGGCTCGGTGGAAGCCTGCAGACAGGCCCTGAACGGGATCCTGGCACGGACAAGCACGGGAGCCGGTCTCTTTGCAGTCTCTGCTTCTCTTCTTTTCGTGTCATAGGCAATCAGTTCATCTGTAGAAAAGAAATACACCAGCTGGCCAACAACGTAGCACTCTACCGGAGACTCTCACAGCCGCCACCAGTCTAAATTCTTTCAAAACTTAAGCCGTCTCACATTTGAATCTGGTCTGTACGTGTTACATACGCCTAGAACATATATTTATCTTTAACTGTTCGTGCAATGTCTTTATATATATTGTATAACCTCTGTTCATTTAATGTAACCTTGTATTGTCACCATAACGCTGTGCCCAGCACATACTGGAAAATGAGAGGTAACCCTCACTGTGTTACGTCCTGGTAAATCATTTGATAAATAAATGGGGTATATATTAACCCTTCAGTGATTAATGTCTGAATAGGTCTTCAGTGATTGAATATTCACCTGCATGTATTGAGCCTCACCTGGTAACTAATCCAAGCTTTCATACCAATATTTTGTAAGCAAAGGTGACCATTGTCCCTTCTTCCATTCCCATGTACTATGGGGAGTTAATCATTGGCACACCGGACAACATGTCCGTAATAATATGCACCTCGCAAGAGGTCCATGACTGTTTGGAGTGTCACCTTTGTTCATGGCGGCTTCCAGCGCCACTGGGAGCTGCATGAGATAATCCACTCTCTGCGTGTAGCGAACTTTCCTAGACTGGCAGCACTGCGTCCGCTCCTCCACCAAAAACCGGAACACATCGCTGGGGTCTTCTGCACCAATGCGGTTTCTCTGCAGAACACACAAGTTCCTGCGAGTGTTAAACAGTGTAACAAATAACACAGAAAAGGACTTTACAATGTACAAACTGCAATTACGTGCCGCAACTCATGGAGTGCCAGAAGCTCAAAAGCACTGTACAGACAGACAATATTAAAAAGTCACCTTCCTAGAGCATGGGTGCGCAAACGGTCTGCGTGCCCCGGCCTGCTCTCCCCACCACCCCCCCCCCCCCCCCCCACCTTACCTTTTCTCCGGCGTTTCCCGATGTCATGATGCCATGGCAACGTGACATCATGTGACCGCGCTGCGTCATTTGACGCTGCATTGCCATGGCGTCGCCAGAAACCGCCAGGGACGAGGTAAGAGACTTATAGAGGCCTCCCGCACTCCCCCGGCATTTAATTTAAATGCCTTTGGGAAGCGCGCAGGGCCTCTGAAAGCGCCGCGCCCCCTCCCAGTTTGCGCACTCCTGACCCAGAGCAGGGCTGCTCAACTCCAGTAATCAGGCCCCCCGCCCCCTCAACAGGTCAGGTTTTCAGGCTATCCCAGTTTCACCACAGTTGGATCAGAGGCTCAGTCTTTGAGGCAGGGGCCCGCAAATTGGGGGGCGCGGCGGTTACAGAGGCCCTGCGCGCTTCCCGAAAGTATTAAAATGTAATGTTGGGGGAGCGGCGAAGGCCTCTGTAACTTCACTTACCTTGGCTCAGGTGGCTTCTGGTCACGCGTTCCCATGGCAATGTGACGTTAGAACGCCAGAGCCAAGGTAAGGAGGGGGGGGTGCGAGCCGGCGGGGGGCGCAGGGGAAAAAAATTGCGCACCCCTCACCTATATAGAATAGACAAGTGCAGCAATTTAGATGCTAGTATTGAATAGATAAGTATTTTGTAAACATTCAGAATTGAACTATGTGAGCATTTTAGTTCTCTTAATCATTTCAGCGCCCCACATTATTACCCGTTTAGATTGTTACATTATTGGTTACAAATTGTTACAGAGTATAACCTCCCAGTTACCCGTGCACTAGGGGGAATACATTTCCTGAAACGGAGTTCACTTCGGATTTCAGACCTCACCCAGCCTTTCATTCACAGAAAAGGACATCTGGTAAAATACATATTTCCAGTAAATAACACCGGTTTTATTACGATGTTCTCGAAGCAGCATACTCTGTCCTGCGCCTGGTTTGCTCCCAGTGTGAAGCAATTAAAAAAAAAAAAAATCTATTACGACTTTTCATAATTAATGTAAATACTTTTACTTTATCAATGACCGGTGGTGAAATAATTCCCCTGTGCGGAGTGTTTCTAAAGTAATAGATTATTTCTTTGCAATTTTGTTTCAGAAGACCAAAAGATAAAGGGGCAGATTTCCCCAGCAGCTGCATGCCATAAAACACCTGTAAGACACCCGACGGAGAACCGATGTCACAAGGAATTGCTTAGTAAATATGAGCCAAAATGCAAATGACCCATTCAGACGAGTGTTACGATGTGTATAGTGCGCATGCTCCAGGGCTCTTCAGCTAGTTCTACAAAGGGGCCCGCTCAGAAAACATTTAGGATTAGAAGGGCCACAAGCCAATTGCATTGTAATTTTAGATACATTTAAGGACTGAATTATATTTGAACATTTTGCAAGCATGTGAAACATTTGGACTACACATATTTACATTTACTCACGTGTAAGTTATGGTTCAGTGTGAAAAAACTGCCTTTATTAACTGCGGGCTAAGAAATTCGCAGAAGACTAAGAGCCACATCAAGGCGCTTTGCAATCCGCATATAGGCCACGCGTTGAAGAAAAAGCTCTCTGCTCTGCTCCACCTCAGCCCGCACCGCCACCTCACCCCGCACCACCACCTCACCCCGCACCGCCACCTCACCACCACCTCACCCCGCACCACCACCTCACACGGTGATCACATCTCCCTGCATCACCACCTCACACGGTGATCAGCACCTCACACGGTGATCAGCACCTCACACGGTGACCACCCCATCTCCCTGCACCGCCACCTCACACGGTGACCACCCCATCTCCCTGCACCACCACCGTCACACAGCAGCTATACATTTATTGACACATTGTATGTATTCATCACACACTTGCTCCGAAACATGCACAGTATAAGTCACAAAGAATGTATCTGCACTCTGAGTAAATAAAAGGAACGCGTCACATCTGCATTTTACCATATGAGCATACGCCACAAGCCCCGTGCAGAAATGGCCCGGTTACTTACCTCCATCAGGTTTATAAGGTGCAAGAAAAACTCCCCTGCGTCTTGCTGTCGGTTTGAGGAGAATTCTGGGTGGCCTTTACTCACTGAGGCTTTGAACATTCGAGTTGTAATCCCTTTCGGTTGAGGCTTCAGGAAATTGGTAGAGAAAAGAGGAAGAGGGATTTACCAGGGTGACCAGAAGATAACCCAAAGTGTCAGATAGAGATTCTTAGCCCCCAGGAACCTGGGACAGATATGAAAGTGTAACGCTGAATATCTGACACCATGTATGCCCCTCAGTGATGGTGGAGACGCCATCTATAAGCTAATGGGTATATATTTGCCCCAGCTTGGATTGCAGCCACGTTTACATCCAAAGGGTCCATATTTTAGGTCGTGTCTATAAGAGGACGATTAGGATATATGGAAGGCATGAAAAAGGCCTTCTTTTCCCATATGCCACATCTCAACATATACAACAATGTGACATTAACAAAAGTTCCAACTTAACAGAGGTTTCTTTAATGCTATAAAGTTGTTGGTAAAAGGTATTGGGACAAGACTGGAGGTCGGCTGCAAGATAGAGCATGTAACAAAGGCTAGGCAGGATTGCTGCTTTAACCATTTGAGATACTTAACCTGTGTGTTGAAGGTCCATCTAGCATTGATGGGGTTAAGTAAACATTGGTTTGCCTTGTTGCCAACCCCACACAGTCCGTGCTATCAATACGCAGCCATTAATAGCACAAGGGGTGTGGGGGGAGGGAAGGGTGTCATGCGCCCACCTCCCAGATTAAAATGTCCTGAGATGCCCTTCCCGAGCATAAAGGAGAGGAAATATTATTCAGACAATTTGCCGAAGGATTTGGACATCCCAGAGGTCACTCATCTGGGCCCAAAACTACCTTGAACCATATATTATGACATTAAAAAAAAGTTAAAGAACAGTGACGACGGATAGCGAAGAACAAGAAGAACAGTAACGGATAGCGATGCCCATATACTGCAGGAAGAACTGTTTTTGTTTATCTTTCCATTGCCAAGTAGAATCCTTCCCCACCCCCCATTTGTGCTGACCAAGATCATTCCTGGACACGCTCTTTTAGGCAGCGTTAGGAAGCAGACCCATCGGGTCCTTTGTTGCCAAAGGACACAGTTGAAAAAGGTGTGTGCCAGAGCTTGTTTCAAAAGAGGAAGTGAATAGGACTTTCTAAATGGTTGCTGTAGCAACTAAAGGATAATCAGTACATTAAAAAATATAATTCAAAATGGCATTAGGCGTTTTAAATAAAATATTGTCTGCAGTATCTGATACTACAGAACCAATTTATTAATAAAAGAATATATGACTTTGCAAGTTTTGCTGCCTCAATAAAAAGTTTGTGGTTCGGTGTCTAAAATGCATTTTTTCTTCCTTTCCCAGCTACAGTTGTCTGTACATAACACTGCTCCGCTGCCCCCTCCATAAAGAGGGGTTAAACAAAAAGCCACAGTCATTTCGTTGATCCCTGCACCTGTCCTCCCACACGCCATGCCCATCACTTCTCCTACCATTAAATACCTTGTGTTCTTCTTTCATCACCTGTTCTATTAGCTCAGATTTCACTGGAGGTTTGGAAAACTGGCCAGAGAGCAGACCGTGCCCTAGTTTAGCCCTATCAGGAAACAAAGAGAAACAAGATGGGAGCATGATATGGCCGTAATAAAAAAAATCATGTATACCATGAAAAGACACATCGGGCACTTTAGGAATCCACCTGCAACATGTTACCCTTCTCCACTTTCTGCCCCCTTCGTCCACCATAGGGAAAGGGAAATAGATAAAAATTCAGACGCTACATTAGCAACAAACGTGATTTTTTTTACAGTTTACGCCAAGTATACAATCTTAAAACTTATGCCAATGAATGTTATTTGTAACCTTTCCTGTGGCCATCTGATCAGCAATGGTTGTCTGTCACTACTTCCCAGAAACAACCGGAGACATTACCAACAGCTGAAAAATATTACCCTTGCCCTGCAGTAACACAATGACAATATCTGATGTGCTGAGAAAGTAGCTTAACAAAAAGAGGCTCTTCCAATTCTGCACAGTACCACCCTGATACTTACATCTGTGTGCTGAAGTCTTGCGTTGGGTCTAGAGGAGCGTAATCAAATATTCGAGTAAGGTTCCCCACATAACTGAAAAAATAATGACGTGCAACATTAGAAATGATGGTTCTAGGTATTTCATGTTCTTCCCCTGGGTTTTAGATTTCGGAGTGTGGTTTAACATCTGCAGATTGGAATAAAGAAGCTGAGCTCTCTGCTAATTTTCCTCCTGTGCATAGTTTTTATTTTTTTAATGGTAATGCATTGGTCTTTGCTACAGCGACAGCCCTACGGGTCGTGTGTACCACTATGAAAACTAACTGATGCGCAGGAGGGTATGATAAATACCTGCCACACAGTAAAATATTAAGATGCCATCAGAAAGCTATTTAATCTATATTACATATCTAAAGGTGCATAGAAAAAAATACTTTGATAAGACAGTGTATATAACCCACAAACTCTATTTATGCATGTCTCTGTTGATTAATATATGGGTCATTTCTATTTCAAAGAAGCAACCCAAGCAATATTCTATGTGTGTTTTTGTAAATAAATCAGTTCTCTAGTATTAGATAATACTTACTACATTTTTTATTTTAAAATTCAACTCTTTTTTTTTTTAAAGGAGTTGTAATATACTGAGCATCCTTTGATTTCTATGGCAGGTTTTAGCACAAGTCCCCAGCAGTGCAAGATCTTTGTAACACTTTCTAGTTTGTGATAATTTGTAGCCAATATTCCCAGCAGTTTGAGCTGTAAACTGTAACAATAAATAATGTTACCTTGGTTAAAATAAGAATACATTGTAGCTGCTGAGTTACACTGATTGATTTGAAAGTGAAAGGCGGCCATTTGGTGAGCCCTGGGAAACAGGATTTTGCTGATCGATCACGGGAGAACGAATCGATCGGCAGCTTAGGTAATTCGTTTTCAATAAAAGTAATCAAAGGCTGGATATACTAAAACAAAAATATATATATATAGATCTATAACTTGTGAGCATATTCACATGTCTTAGACAGGTCTGCAACCAGCTTTTCACCATCATCACCCAGCATACAGTGCTTCCACTGCAGCAAGGGATTCTATATATGTTTAAGATGCTTAGATTTCCTCTTTAATAGCTCAGTAATACAGGTATCCAGATGGTAATGGAAGGGGTGTGAAATAAACCTGGGAGAGACTTACGCTCGCTGAAATTCCGGGATGCTGAAAACGACTTGCATCACAGTGCTGAGATAGGAGCTGTTCCCCTGGTTCTTTATTCCCGTGAAGCCGGAGCCAAACATTTGTTTCAGCTTCAATCCAGATTCTTGTACGACTTCCCACTCGCTAACCCTTGGTTTTACATGGTTGTCCGTGAAACCATTCTCCGTCTAGAAGTGAAGGCACGAAAACCGACCAAATTACAAACCCCTTATGTTCACCAAGGAAACAAGGCCAGGTAGAAGTCGCTCGGGTGGCTTACTAGCTTCATACAGTTGTCCAGAACCATTATGAAACAGAATACAAACACAACAGTCAAAGAACAATGACCCACTTCCTGGTAAACAAAGAATATAGGAGTGCAGAAGAATGGCTTTGTTGATACATTAGTTGATCTGCACTAAGACATGAATGACAGGGGTTCCCCAGGCTCTCTTCCCCCACCAGTTGGGATCCGAGATATGTCCTGTACATTTTTTTTATTCATTAAAAGAGGACTTTACATATTTGCACTGAGCCACCCAAGGGCACAATAAGAAAAATCGGATTTTGAGGGTGGAGGTGGGTAGTGCAGTCGAGGCGTCATTCTGTAGCGAAGTAACGTGGCGACGCATTGCCGCAACTACAAACGTCACTTGACGAGCGACGTCACATGGCAACGCTTCACCGTGTGACGCCGCTTTGCCATGATGACACAGACGTTACACGACGCCACGGTGCGGATGGAGGAGGGCTGCCCTCTTACAGGGGTCCCGCTCTCTCCCCAGGCAATCAATTTAATCGATGTGGGGAAGACTGCGGGGCCTCTGTAAGCTCGATAGCCATTCTTAGGGGGTGAAAATGCCCCCTAGTACCTCCCCCCCTGGTTGCGGTACTAGAGCTGCCCATGGCTGCAAAATAAGCCCAGAATGTAAGGTAGTCAAGAGCTACCTCGTTATTGCTATAATCTTTCAATTGACTTCTAAATTCACTTCCTATTAAAAAGTGAACTTTTGCCTTCCAGCAGACCATAGTAATGATCCGTTCCTGTCCCAGCGGTGGGATGTGCAACACAATGCAGATCATGCACGCACTTTCAAATCGTTTTGGCAGATAATACATTGTAAAATGCTTTACAATGCAAAAGCTCTCTCTGTACATGCGAGTGTGTTAGTAAGCTGGAGAAGAACACGTTTACGAACCCCTTGCATCTGTAACATGTCGATGCCGAAGTGTGCAAGGTGCTTGGATAGGTGAGGGTCTAGAACGGCCTCCTCTTCATCAAATGAATACACATCTGTATGGGCAAAACAATCACAGAGAGGTTACAAAGTACAACGTTATTTACATATTAACAATGTGCACAATATGCTACCCGAATTCACTTGTCTATTCCCAAAGCTTGAGGCTACACGCTTATTTACTCCCATAAACATTACGGTTCTTTCCAATAAGGCGTTCGCCCCATCATAAATTACAACTTATTTGAAAGACCAAAAGGGGTGTCTGACTGATTTACAGGGGGATTCGATGATTTATTTTGGGTTGGTTAAAGAAGAACCAGACCACAGCCATCTGTGCCCGTGTGTACACAACACATGCATCCCCATCAAATGAGTGCCCACTCAATATCAAAGTTGGGATTTGATAACTTTCTGACTTATAAGGATCTTTATTTCAAACAGGAGGCTCCTACACCAGCCTCTGCCCAGCTAACGGCCTGTGGATCCCAATCTTGCGTCTCTCAAATCCCATCTGGTTTATCCAGAAACTAGAGAAATATGTCTGCATTAACAGTGTGCCACGACCTTAAAAACAGAGGATTTTTTTTCTCTTTAGATCTGTTCTTTTATAGATCGAGCGCTCACCTGCTCCATCTGGTGTGATAGTCCCAAGTTTTACTGCCAAAGGGTACCCCATTTGTTTGTGATGTTCCAGCGCATGTCCATTCCCACCGCTGCCTGAGCAGAACCACTTCCCACACATCACTGACCCATCGGTCAGGTTCAGCCAAAGGTTCTCTCGCAGGTTACATTTAGCACACTTCCAGCCACTGGAAACCAGTTCAAAATGAAGAGATGCTGTGGGTTACTTGTGAAACAGTTTAAAGAGGCAACGTCCCCCTGACCTTATTTTTAGGACCACCGTGTTTTAGCCACATGCAGTTTTCCCTATTTACAAATATTTTACTTTTGTTTTTAAATGCAGATTTGTTGTCGATTGCACTGCAAGGGGCACACACATGGCATCACAATATGCCAACCTCTTTATTGACTTTGTGAACTTCCTGAAAGAACAATACAAGCCCCCGATGTATCTCAGATACATAGATCATCTTTTTATCATCTGGACTAAAGCTAAATAATCAACAGATTCCACCTCTATAAAAAGGACCTCGAAATATTTCACTACTACAGTTCATTTATTGTACACACCAAAAACCATAAAAACTATTGTTACATTGAAACAGCCATCTACACAAAACCCACAAGCCGACTTGGATTTTTACTTAAAACCAGCTTCCATTCCAGCCAGTCCCACCAAATCTGTGCTTTTCATGGGAGCAGCATCTCAACGCGCTCCATAATGCCGTTATGGAACAAGGCCCCCCTCTGTGTGCCAAATAAACAGAGAAATAGAACGAGCTATACAGGTCCCAAGGGAAAGGTTACTACAGTAGAAATTAAAAAGGAAGACTGAATGGATACATCTAGTCATAACCTAAAACCCTATTCTCACAACTCAAAAAGGTATCAAAGATGTACAACCCATGCTCTCTGGGGATGAAAGACTGGAAATGTTATTCCCACGACCACTCATGATGGCCTACAAGCTGCCTCTCAACCTCTCCAATATGCTCATTAGAAACAGATAGTCATCTAAGCGGAACACAGAAACTCAAGGAAAACACAGCTCTACAACAAAAGAAATGCAAACCTACATACTGTATACAGTACAGAGACTACCGTGCGCAGATCCAGGAATGTGCTGTAGAGTTTGCAAAATCTATAACATTCAGCAATATGGACATGGACTATGTTGGAGAAACCAGACAGGCCCCTCAGACCAAGATGAATTACCATATATTCCCTATATAAAACATTTATAGAACAACTCCTGTGGGACAGCAATTTTCCCAAGCAGGACTCACACTGTTTGTCTTAACAATATCAATTATCAAAGGGACTGTTAAAGATACATAGGAGAGAAGAATAC